>NC_060285.1:13018679-13140543 GCF_021613505.1 Equus quagga
GATAGGTGGATGGATGATGGGTGGGTGGGTGGATGGATGGATAACAGATAGATGGATAGATGGGTGGGTAGGTAGGTTGGAGGATGGATGGATGGGTGATGAATGGATGTAAAATAAGGGCAATCAATTCTTTCTCGCCATTCACCAAAATAAACTCAAATGGATCAAAGACCTAAAGGTAAGACCTTAAATCATAAGGCTTCTAGAAGAAAACGTAGGCAGTACACTCTTTGACATCAGTATTAAAAGGGTCTTTTTGGACACCATGTCTTCTCAGAGAAGGGAAAAAGTAGAAAGAATAAACAAATGGGACTTCATCAGACTAAAGAGCTTCTTCAAGGCAAATGAAAACAGGATTGAAACAAAAAAACAACCCACTAACTGGGAAAAAATATTTGCAAGTCATATATCCAACAAAGGGTTAATCTCCGTAATATATAAAGAACTCACACAACTCAACAACAAAAAATCAAACAAACCAATCAAAAAATGGGCGGGAGACATGAACAGACATTTCTCCAAAGAAGATATAAGGATGGCTAATAGGCACATGAAAAGATGCTCATCATCGCTGATCATCAGGGAAATGCAAGTCAAAACTACACTAAGATATCACCTTCCACCCATTAGAATGACAAAAATATCTAAAACTAATAGTAACAAATGTTGGAGAGGTTGTGGAGAAAAAGGAACCCTCATACACTGCTGGTGGGAATGCAAACTGGTGCAGCCACTATGGAAAACACTATGGAGATTCCTCAAAAAATTAAAAATAGAAATACCTTATGACCCAGCTATCCCACTACTGGGTATTTATCCAAAGAGCTTGAAGTCAGCAATCCCAAAACTCCTGTGCACACCAATGTTCATTGCAGCATTATTTACAATAGACAAGACGTGGAAGCAACCTAAGTGCCCATCAACAGATGAATGGATAAAGAAGATGTGGTACATATACAATGGAATACTACTCAGCTGCAAAACAGAACAAAATCATCCCATTTGCAATAACATGGATGGACCTTGAGGGAATTATGTTAAGTGAAATAAGCTGGATAGAAAAGGACAATCTCTGTATGACTCCACTCATACAAGGAATTTAAAAATGTAGACAAAGAGAACAGATTAGTGGCTACCAGGGGAGAGGTGGGGTGGGGGTGGGCACAAAGGGTGAAGGGGTGCACCTACAACACGACTGACAGACAATAAGGTACAACTGAAATTTCACAAGATTGTAAACTATCATTAACTCAATAAAAATTTTTTAAAAATAAGGGCAATCATCCTCCCCTTGCCTTCCTTGCAAGGCCATCCATCTTTTTATTCAGTGAACATTTATTCAGTTCAAACTTTGTACAGAGCACTGTGCAAGGCCCAAGAGACACAGAGATGAATAAAACAGAGCCCCTGCCCACATGAAGATCAAAATAAGGTGTTCAGGAGCACGGACTCAGAGGCCTGACTTTCTGGTTCAAGTCCCAGCTCTTCCGTCAAGTAGCTGTGGCATGGCAAGTCTCCCTACCTTCCCGTCAATTCTATGGGATAAGGTCAACACCTGTCCTATCAGGCTGTTGGGGGATTAAATGGGTTACCCGCTGTGAAGTGCTGGGAATACGGGCTGGCACCCAGCAAGGTCTCTGTGAGTATTGGCTGCTGTTATACCAACGGAGGAGCAGGCAAAGAAATATGACGCAATGAGGGAAGAAATACACCAGGAGCACATGCAAATAAAGGAGGAAAGAATCAATTGTGCCTTGAGGGGAGTAGGTCAAGCAAAACTTTTCAGAGGGAAATATTTGAGCAAGGCCACGAAGCTAGGAGTTTTCTGGATGGAGTGGGAAAACTCAGCCTCCAAGAGGTTACGGATCTGCCTGGGTTGCCCAGCTATACGCAGAAAGCCAGCTAGGCTCCTTCTTGCCACTCCTGGCTGGGTGAGGGGCCTTCGGGCAAAGTGGGCAGAATGTGGACGGGGAGACCGCTAAGGGCCAGGACCGTACCAGGGCCAGCTGCCCAAGCTTGGGAACATGACAATTCCTCTGGGGGTGGCTGACAGCAGGGAGGGTTGGGTTTCGGGCTGCTGGCGTCGGCCTGGGTGGTGCCCTTTCTGCTGGCCTCCGAGAGTCCAGCGGGTGGCCCAACCTCCTCCCTACTCTTTCCACACACACAGCCACCCCCCTGCGGCGTCCTACCTCCCCACAATGACACCTGCCCCAAAATAGCTCCCATGTGAGGGCTAGAGAAAGGAAGAGATTAGACCCCTGCCTGAAGCGACGGGGGGGCAGGGGAGGGGTTCGGGGAGTGAGCCAGCCATCAAGTGATCTATGTCAAGCATCCGGGAAGGTATAAAACCCGTTTGGGACCAGGCAGCCTCAAACCCCAGCTGTCAGGGCCAGGACACCCCGTCAGCCTGCACTTGCTCTCTTTTGTCGTCTTCAGACCACACCATGGGGCTCAGCGACGGGGAGTGGCAGCAGGTGCTGAACGTCTGGGGGAAGGTGGAGGCTGACATCGCCGGCCATGGGCAGGAGGTGCTGATCAGGTAAAAGGAAGCAATCCAGCTGTCCGTGTCATCTTCCTCCCAAAGATCAGGGGTGTCTGCCGGCAAGGTGGACCATGCACCCTGGGGTTGACCAGCCGGCTGCATTAGCAGAGTTTGTTAAAACCCCTCCTTGCTTCTAAGTGTCAGGGATTGGAGTCAGAGGAGGAAAAGGGATCCATCTCACACCTCTGTCAGCAGCTGGGAGAGGCTTAATGATCAACCCTGGATGCCTAGAGGAATCCTAGAATCCTAGAGTCAACAAGGGCCCGGAGAGATCTTGTCCAGCCACCTCACCTAATGCATGAGGACACAAAGGACCTGAGAGGAGAAGGACGTCCCCAGAGTCACATGTCCATTAAAGTCTATAAGGTGTCCAGGCAAAGACATGCCTTCAAGACAAGACATGTAGCTTTAGACCTGGCTCTGCCATGGAGCAACTGGGTGACCTTTGGGAAGGTACACAACCTCTCTGAGCCTCAATTTCTTCTCTTACACAATGGGGGAAATTCCTAATATCTACATGATAGAGAGAAAGTGAGAATTAAGTAAGATGATGTATGTAAGGGGCCCAGCCCTGTTGCTGGCATATACGGAGTTCTAGAAAACCTTACTAACTGTTATAGATGAAGCCCAGGCTAGGGACACTGAAAGTGTTACAAATAGAAAACAAGACAGAGGCCTATCAGCGACTTCGGACGCTGTGTATGTCTTGAATTTGAGAGCTCAGAAGGGTGTGGTCTCCAAGCACATCTTGCCTTCTAGAACCAGGGGCTCCTGGAAAAAAACAAAACAAAATTCCGAGTTCTATAGACAGAGGATGGCTTGTGGCTTGTAAAGGGAGCCTTATTTCCCCACTGCCCTCCACCCCAAATGGTAACGGACTCCTCTCCTCTCCTGGTCCCTCCCTCATGCTCTGGGCTGGCGCAGGTCGGTATCCGATGGGATGTCAGGAACATTTCCGCACCCGGTGGAGGTGCACCCGGGTTGCCTCGAATGAACCGATTGTCCTTGGCGCTCTAACTTGCAGATGAATTTCTCCTTCTCTACGAGTCAGAGCAGGTTTTCCTCTCCCACTCAGATGCCTCCCTTGGGCTACACCCATGTCAAGCTTCCACATCTGGGGAGCACGGCCAGTCCTGTGAGCTCTGTCATCTGAAGTTCCAGCCCTTAGTGATCCACGCTAGAAACACTTGAAGGACAGTCAAGGTCTCTGTTGACTCTGACTGGCCTCTTGCAGTGTTCCCTTATGTCCTTCTCCTCCTGTCCCTGTCAGCTGGCTGCTGGGGCGGCAACAGGTCCTGTTTGATTGGACAAGGCTCCCCCCAAGTTGACATCAACTCCTCAGCCACCAATTTGCTGTGTGACCTTAGACAAGTCACTGCTCCTCTCTGGGTGCCATTTTCCTTTTGGCTGAATGAAGCGTGGTGTCTGAGCTCCCCTCCTGCTCCTGCTCCCTGGTGTTCCCCAAGTCCATGACCCTCCCCTGCTGTTGGAGAGGTGGCAGGCTGGTCTGTAGAGCAGAAGTCTTTCCAAGGTGATCTGGGGGCTGCCAGCCCTAAGGCAGTGACTTGGATGTCTTGAAGGGGGCTTGGGGTATTGTGTCATCAGGGGAGACACTTCCTCCCTTCCCAGGGTGGATCAGAGAGACCCGCCAGGGCCCAGGGGCCAGTGGGGAGATCTGATCCTGAGATGGCTGGCCCTGGAAGGCCCAGAGAGCCCAAGGCGCTGTCACATCCTAGGCTGTAGGACACGCAGAGACATCGCTGTGTTTGGGGTATGGCAAGGGTGGCCTCCCTGGCTGGGGCCGGGGCGGGGATGCTAAGTGCAAATGCCCCTGGGAGCTGGCCTCCTGTTCTGTTCTAGATGCTGGACCCGGGCTCCCTTACTGACCTTGGGAAGGTCATTGCTCCCACGCCTCTGGTGATCAAAGAGGGCAAACTGGGTCCAGCCGAGTCTGTTAATAAGACGCCGAGGGCTTCACTGCCAGGATGTGATCATAAAGTGCTAGAACATCAAAGCTGCAAGGTCACTTGGAGACTCTGGTGCCAGGAGCGGGGGTTCGGGTGGGAGGGGCTGCCGAGGTCGCTCCGGGCCCCTGTCTTTCCTTCTGCCCAAAGCTTGTCTGCTTTATTTACTTCTGCATTTGAACAAAGGATTTCAAGGCCATGAGAAGTTTGAAAATCACTGCTGGTGGCCAATACTTCTCACGTTACAAAGAGCAAACATGGCCAAGAGTCTCAGCCAGCCAATGGCAGCTGCAGGCAGAGCTGAAAACTCCCCATCTTAACAGTTCGGCTGCTGCTGCTGGAGATGATGGTGATGATGATGGAGGTGATGACGGAGGTGATGGAGGTGATGGAGGTGATGATGGAAGTGATGGAGGTGGTGATGGAGGTGATGACGGAGGTGGTGATAGTGAGGGAAGTGGTGGAGATAATAATGGAAGTGGTGATGGAGATGATGATGGAAGTGATGATGATGATGGAGGTGGTGATGGAGATGATGATGGAAGTGATGGAGGTGGTGATAGTGAGGGAAGTGATGGAGGTGGTGATGGAGATGACGATGGAAGTGATGATGATAATGGAGGTAATGGAGGTGGTGATGGTGATGATGGTGATTATGGTGGTAGAGATGAGGAGGAAGAGGAGGAGGACAGCAAATAGTTATGCAGCACACATTGATTGCCAGGTGCTGTGTTAAGTGTTTCACATAAATTATCTCATTTAAGCCTCATAACAATCTTATGAGATAGATTTTATTATCACCACATTTAAGAGAGGTTAAGTAACTGGCCCAAAGTCACAGGGCTGGAATTCAAATCCACACAGCTTGGGGCCAGCATCCCTGCTCTTGGCCGCTGTGCTCTGTTGCCCCACCATCTTGGCACATTAGAGATGAGCTCCACCTTCCCTCTGGTTCTTTGGTTCTAGAGCAGAAAAGGACTTTTACAGGTCCAAGAGTCCCCAGTCTTCTGTGTGGGCGTCCAATTGGGCCTCAGGTCAGAGGACAGCTGGGAAATGGCCTCCTCTCTCTCAGACTTGCCTGCAGACCTGTGATAAACTAGGCAGGTTGACAACAGGATCGAGGAGGAAAACACCAGGTAAGTGAGCATTCTGGAACCCTGGAGAAACCCCGCCGCCATTTTCACAGCGGGAGGGGCTTTGTCTGCTCTTTTTCCGGTGGCTGCTGTAGGTGAATCTGGGTGTGGCCTTCTGGGGCTGCCCTGGGGCTCCCAGCTGCAGGACTTGGGGCCAAGGGAGGGACGCAGCCGTGTGGCACCAGAATGGTCTGCTGGGCACTAATTAGCCGGGTTTTCCTGTACTGTTTAAAGTAAGTCTGGGCCCTTCTCTGGCTGACTGTTGTGAGAATGGCAGATGAGGCGGAGGTCAAGCCTTAGAATCTCGAGGCTGAGAAATCAGCTGGACCAACCCTTTTGGTTTAGAGATAGGTGAACCAGAGAGGCTGAGCCCCAGAGAGGCTAAGCAACTTCTTCAATGTCACACAGCACATTGGAGACAGAGCTTGGGCCAGAACTCAGCTTCTGTAATTCTCAGTCCCATGTTCTTTCCCCAGACATCTGAGGTGCTCCCAAAATGTCTGAGATCCCTGGCTCCCTGGGGTCCCAGGTCCTTGGCTCTCTACTGCCTAAGATAGTCTCCTTCAGCGTCCCGACCTCGGGCCTTTGCCTGTGGGTGCTAGGTCTCAGAGCTGTCAGGCAGGAGTTTGAGGATCATTGTCACCAGATAATAATAGTCAGGAGCTCAGGGACCCTTGGGTGGAGGTGCCGGTGAGGAGCTGTCAGTGACACACGAGGCTTGGCTGGGGCCCCGGGCGAGGTGGTGACATTGGACGTGGCTGTGGACAGGCCTGGGTGTGCTGGGAAGCGGGATGGACGTGCTCCTGGGGAAGGAGTGCTCCCTGTCCGGGCTGCTTGGCGCGTGCTTGTGTATGAGTCTGAGTGCACATGCACACAAGTGTGGCTGTATGCTGCGAGACACTTACGCAAACTGGAGCGCATCCCCAGTCCGTTTAAGGGTGTGGCAAAGGCCAGGAGCTGCAGGAGAGGGACCTCCCGAGGCCCTAGACAGAAGGAGAGAAACCTCGGGTAGACGGGGTCAGTCCTGCGAACATTTCAGGGTGCGACCCAAGGGAGAGAGCGTGAGTTATGGACCCGTCCAATCTTGAGTTTGGGTCTGGGCTCTGCCACCAACCGGCCGTGTGACCCTGGGCTGGTCACCTCCCTCTGTGGTCCTCTGTTTGCCCACGAGTGAGATGGGGATCCCTCCCTCCCAGGACCCCCTGTAACCAACACCCAGCAGGAGAGATGAGGTCCAAGGCTGGAGGTGGCCGCTCAGGCTTGCGGGCAGAGTCCGTCTTCGGCCAGCTCACTGGGTCCCTGGCAGGAGCGGGGGCCTGATCTTTGGCGGGCGGCTCCCACCAGGGCCCCTCACCCTCTGTACCGAGTGGGGCTGGGAGGTGCAGGGAGTCAGAGTGTGTGCTCAAAATAAGCAAGACTTTCTGAGCCAGAGAGCTGCTCTGGAGCGAAATGGCTCCCACAGGGAGTAGTGAGCCTCCTGTCGCTGGGAGCATGTAAGCAGCCAAAGGATGATTCGTGGGCAGGAAGCTGCAGACATGGTCCCGGGCATGGACCTGATCTCAGTCTGGCTCTTCTGCACATCAGCCCTGTAATACGGAGCTAGGACATCATACCTACGAGCCTCTGTTCCCTCGTCTGTGAAATGGGAATATGACCCTACAGGGAAGTGCAGGAGCAGAGCCTGGCACACAGTAGGTGCTCAACAAATCCAGGGTCCTTCAGCTCCTATGCTCTCCCCTCCCCTGCTCCATCCTCAAGGCCACTGTCCCCTACTGTCCAAATAATGTACAGAAAGTGGGAGTGAGGCCAGGGCACAATGCAGAGACGTCTTTCCTTCCTGCCTCTCACAGTAAGAGTGAAAAGAGGAAGGTGATGATGCTGATGACAAGAATAATACTAGCCAGCGTTCTACCACCTGACGGTGGGCTGGCACTCAGCATACACCACATCACTTAATCCTCACAGCCCCCAAAGGCAGGGACTGGTCATCCCCACTCCTTGGACGAGGAAGCGGAGGCATAGAGAGGGGAAGTGAATTGCCCAAGGTCACACAGCTGGGAATGGGGGATTGAACTCGAGTCCGGTCGCCTCCAGACCCCACCGCACGTCCCTGCATCTGACTCCAGCCCTCCTTGTGCCCACAGGCTCTTTACCGGCCACCCTGAGACCCTGGAGAAGTTTGACAAGTTCAAGCACCTGAAGACAGAGGCCGAGATGAAGGCCTCCGAGGACCTGAAGAAGCACGGCACCGTGGTGCTCACCGCCCTGGGCGGCATCCTCAAGAAGAAGGGCCACCATGAGGCGGAGCTGAAGCCGCTGGCCCAGTCACACGCCACCAAGCACAAGATCCCCATCAAGTACCTGGAGGTGGGAGGCAGGGCCGGGGCGGGCGGGGGCCTGGAAGGACAGGCCTCGGAGGGAGGAGATTTGGGTTCGAGTCCCAGCTCAGCCACCAACTTGCTGGGTGACCTGGGTCGCTCCTCTCTGAGCCGCAGTTCCCTTCCTGGAAAGTGGGCTGTCAGCAGCTTTGCCTTCTTCTTGGGGTCACTGAGAGGAAACATATCTCTCCCCCAAATTGGTGTCTCCTTACCAAGGAAGAAGGGGGAGAGTGGATATGGGTGCACAACTTGCATCCTCTCCCTAGGTAGGTATCGTTATCACACCCATTTGATGGATGGGGAAACTGAGGCACAGAGTGGTTAAGTAGTTTGTCCGTGGTCACAGAGAGAGCAAATGGCAGAGCCAGGATTCGAACTAGGTCTCAACTGCTCCAGCCCCTAGATCCTAACCTCCGTGCAACGGGAGTCTGAGACGCGCAGCAGTTCAGGTGGCAGGAAATCAGCTGCCGGGCTCAGTTCTGGGCGGAGGGTGGCCAGCAGAATGGCTCTATTGCTTTCAGTATCTTTACAGATGAAGAGACGGAAACTCAGGTGTCCTAGTGGAGGAGGGGATGTGGGGACAGGGAGCACTAAGGGTCTGAGGGACACAGCAGGCACGCTGGTGCAGCAATGAGGATAAGGACAATGGTGACAGCATTTGCCTGAGTCACCACATGGAATTCTCACAACTACCCATGAGGTTAGGAATTGTGTTCAGTGTCTTCTTTTCCTCTCACACGAGTTCAGAGGTAGGGAGTTCCGAGCTGGTGTGGGACCCCCAGGGACACAAGCAATTTTCTGTTCTGCCATGTCCTTGACATGTGGTGTCCATCCTCAAAGTTGACGAATGGTCCAAGATGGCTGCTAAAGCTCCAGCCATCTGGTCCGTCTTCCAAACAGGCAGCGGAGGAAGAGAGGAAAGCTCTCTCTTAAGGAGTTTAAGGAGTCCCAGAAATCTCATCCAACAATTTTGTTTACATCTCATTGGCCAGAAGTTAGTTACAAGACCACCCCTATCTGCACAGGAAACTGGGAAATGCGGTCTATTGCCACTCCAAATACAACTAGTGTTCGGTTACCGAGAAAGGAGAAAATAGACATTGGGCAGACAGTTAGCGGTCTCTGCCCCAGGCAGGTACCCTTCTCACCCCCATTTCACAGATTTGGAAACTGAGGGCTCAGAGAGGTTAAGTAACTTGTCCAAGGTCACCCATTTAATAAGCCAGAAGGTACGGTCCCATCGACGGCACTCTGGAACCCAAATTCTTAATCCCTGTAGCACAATATCTCCCATCAACCACAACCCCCCAGCCCCTTCTGTCTTACTCCCTGCACCCGCGCCCCCATCACACACACACAGTCTTGCGCGTCCCCCCATCCCACTCAGCATCACAGATGTGAGGAGCCAGTACTGCCTCAGAAATTCTGCATGCACCGGTCCCTGCCCTCCTAGTCTTCTCTTGGTAAATTCCCCTTCATCCCGCAAGGCCCAGCTCAGAAGCCACCTCCTCTGTTCCAGCCCAGGCCCCGGGGCCACCAGCTGCTCCCCGCCAGCCCTCCCCCCCGAGGCACTTTGTCCTCGTTCCCGTCATGGCGCCCGCCGGCTGTCTGTAATTTATCTCTGTGCCCAGCTGTCTTCCGGCTGGGATGCAGCTCCTCAAGGGCAGACGCTGGCTCACCCCCATTTCTGAACCCCAGGGGCATGCGGCTGGCTCACCACACAATTTGAGTGACCGGTCCCCTCTCTAGGGATGGGGAAACTGAGGCTCAGCGAGAGAGAACGATGTTGCTGAGGTGGCACTACCAGCTAGTGGACGAGCACCCAGCTTTAACAGAACAAGTGTAATTTACTGTCAAATCCTTGCAAAACCTTAAGACCGAGCCATGCCTGCTCGCCCCTCGCTGTGGAACCGCCTCCCGCGCCCTTTATAAAAAATCGCTCCTTCTCCCCTGGGGGTGAGGGGCCCCGGAGGCTGGGGCTAAGGGCGACTCTTCTCGGTCACCCAGCTGCCTCTTCCCACAGTTTTCAAGGGACTAGTGGCTCTGCCGTAGGCTCAGGACAGCTGAGCGGGGGGCCCGATGTGGTCCTCGAAGCCCCGTCTGACAGGTGGAGTCCCACACTGGGGTCGGGCCTCCCAGGTTCCCCAAGGGCAGGCACCCCGCGCCCCCACCTGGTTTTGTAGCATTTGCGAAATTATAGGTCATCTTAAGCACATGTCCACATCGGTGCCCGAAGGTGGGTGTTCGTGGAGCTGTGCCTGTCTCTGAGCCCAGTGGTGTTTCCTGGGTGTCGACACTTGTGCTTCCTGATGGCTCCCTCAGCACATGCCCCCCAACTTGCCTTCAGTCCCCTGAACCCCAGGCGCCCTGAGAAAATGGGAAACCCAGCCGCGGTGCAGTCACGACCTCTGTCCCTGGCTCTGGCCGACATTTGCCCACAGTCCCCTGGGTGCACTGCCAGCTCTGCCGTCCACTTGTAACATGACCTCAGTCTGGCTGCTTTCCCATCTGGGCCTCTGCAAAATGTCACCACCTGGCCCACTGGCCAGGCATGTGGTTGGCATCGAATCCTGATGCACCGTTGAAAAAGCCCAGCAGCTTGTTACATCCACGAGCTCTTTCGGTCTCTGAGGCAGCCCCATGTCGTGGCTATTCCTGTCTCCGTTTTCCTGGGAGTGAAATTGGGCATGTAAGGGCAAACTGCGCTGGTGGGGCCGAGGACAGATGTTATTGTCCCAGGGGCAAGCCCGAGGCCTCGTCCCTTTCCTCTTCCCCTCTCGCCTCCCCTCCCACTGATATTTCTGAGCACCCACTCTGTGCTTGGCACAGAAGCTATGATGCTCTGCTCCCCTAACTCCTAATTAGGCTGTTTAAAGCACGAACCATACTAAACCATTAAATGCAAAAATCAAGTACACACACATGGAAATAGTTTCTTTCTAGATTTCCTGGTCGAAAAATCCTGGATAAAACCACGGAATGGGACATTCTCTTCCTTTCTGCTGCCCGTGGCGGCTGTGCCCTGAGCTCATGCCGGGCCGTACTAGGTCCTCGTTTAGAGCAGCAGCTGAGGAGGGCAGTGGGTGAGCCAGCCCACCTGTCTGCGTGACCTCGGGCACACGGCTTAACCTTCCTCATCTGTACCAAGATGGGCCTCAGTTTCCCCATCTGCACCTGTCTCACAAGGTCGTGAGGATTAAAGGAGTTAACCCATGGTGATCAAGCCCCATGACCGGTGCCCCTCTTGTCCTTGTCCCCACAGTTCATCTCAGATGCCATCATCCACGTTCTGCACAGCAAGCATCCCGGGGACTTTGGCGCTGACGCCCAGGGCGCCATGACGAAGGCCCTGGAGCTGTTCCGGAACGACATCGCGGCCAAGTACAAGGAGCTGGGCTTCCAGGGCTAAGCCCCTGACGGCCCCCCCCCCCCCGACCCCCGTGGGCCCAGAACCCGGGGGCGGCAGGGCGACCTCACGTAGCCATGTAGAGCTTGCTTCCGAGTGTCTGCTTTGCTGACGAGCGGTGGGTAGGAGAGGCGGAGGGCTGAGCGCGTGGGATGCCCAGGATGGCTCCGCTTGCCTGGGGACCGGGCTCCGGAGGAGGGGCATCCCCTTGGGAACCAGGAGCAGCGTGGTCCTTTGCTCACTGTGGCCCGCAGGGTTTGGGTCATACTTAATTCTCCTCTCTCCTAAACTCCAACCGAATTCCTTCCAGCCTTCAAACTGGCCCACACCTGCACCCTCACCTTGAACCCCAGACCCAGGCCCCAGCCGCAGTAATTCTCCAATCCATCCCCGTGCCCCTTGGGGACAGCAGAATGGCCTTTTGCAATGAGAAGGAGGTCTGGATGGGGAGGGGACAGCCATGCCCAGCCCAGGAGAGGCGTCGGGTGTCTGGAACATGAGTGTGCCTTCTCAGGTAATGGAGTGACTCACCTGGTTTGAATAAAAGACCCTGCAATATTGCAGTGTCTGCCTGGTGATTTCCACCCCCGAAAGCAAGTGAAGGGGGCTCCGACGGGGAGACGGTGGGGAGGCAGATGCCGGGATTGTGTGAGAGAGCCTGTGGGGAGGATTCGGGGGGGGGGGGGGGGGGGGGGGGGAGAGGGGGGAGAGGTGGGAGAGGGGGAGGGGCACGAGGGAGAGAGGGATGGACCCCGCCTTCCTCAGGCCACTGCTCAGTGGCACGGACAGTGCTGGGCCCGAGGAGTGGAGGGGAGGGTCTTGTCTGGTGGGGAGTGAGCCAGTCAACAGACCTTTGCCGTTTGGGCCGATAAGTGCCAGGACCATGGGGCTGTGGGGCCCAGAACCACGGGAGATGGTTATGTGGTTACAACAATTTAAGTAACATGCTCAAGGATACCAGCTAGCAAGGGGCAGAGCTAGGTTCAAATGGTGGCCTGGAAGGCAGTAGAGACTCCAGCTGGGGAGACAGCTAGGTGGCCAGCTGGTGGCAGGCTCTGACCTTCTGGCCACAGAGAAAGGACAGACATGTGGGGAGTAACTTACAAACAGGCCGGGAGACACAATCGACATCTACAGGGGCCGAGCACACGGGCGGAATGTGCCAGCATTGCTGCAAGGACCCAGAATAAAACACTGGCATGGGACCACGGCAGCCAGGAGGCATCCTGGAGCAGAGGCCGGGGAGAGGGACCACGGAAAAGGATCTGGTGGTCTGGGTCGGTCCGGGTGCCCAAGCCATGGGGGCCATGAATAGCACCCAAGACTCAGGGCACCATCTCTGAGAAGCCCCAAATCCTCAGCCTCATAAATCTCCAGGGGCTCGCAGGACAAGCAAGCTAGTGCCCCCTGCCCCAGAGTGTCCGTCCCGGGGCCCAGGCCCCTGCCATGAGCCTCACTTCGCTGCCCCAAACCTCCGATTATGCCAAGCTGCATGGCCGCGGAACAGGGCCAAGCTCGTCTGCTGAGTGTGGCCGTGTCGCAGACACTAACAGGCTCTCTATCAGGGCGTGCTGCGGCATCAGACGACAGCGTTCAGGTGTCCACTGCCTCCCGTGCGGCTCCAGGCTTTGGGAATTCATATGCGATCTGAGAAGGCGGGAGAGGCGGGGAGGGGAGTCCAGGAGACAGCGAGCTTTTTGATCTTGGAGCCTGGAGAAAAATTCCATGCATTTATCTAGTGTTCAACAGAACACCCAGGCAATGAGTGCTTCTGTACAGGGTCCGTGAGCACGATTTAAAGTCAAGTCAGCGGTCCCTGCCCTCAGGCCACTGACAGTCTCATCAGGGAGACATGCTCCGATAATTAAGTCAGAGCAGAATAAAACTACGGCTGCGGGGGAGTACCAATCATTTGCCTTTCATTCAACAAGTATTTGTTGAGCATAGCAGGTAAAAAAAAAATCTTAGTCTATACCTTTGATATGCACAAAATGCAACTACTTTTTTTTCTGTGATTCGGCTGAATTTTTGTCTGGAATCCTCCTTGGGGCCAGGTGGCACACACCTAGTCTCCTTGAGGTTTCTCCGCAGTTCCGAATTTCCCTGGAGGTTTGTTTCGCTAATTCCAAGGGGCTTACATGTGCCAAGTTGCAGCTTGTGTGGTCAGGGGGGTGGCAACCTAGTTGTCGCTGTCATCTGTCCCCAGGCGTGTCCTCATGGATGCCACACTCCCACCCGGTCTTCAGTAATTGACCTCCTCAAGCACTCGAAACTCTGAGGCTGCCCAAGGCTCCTTCTGCCTGGGGTCACTTCTTAGGGAGCCCCTCCCCGATGTGTGCTCCCCCTGGTACATGATGCATAGGTTCCCACTGTGTTCAGACCCCAAGGGCCTGTCTGAGCTTTAGCATCCTCCTCCAGGACTTGGCAGGGCTTGCTCAGGGTTGCCCTGTACGGTTGTATGGTTGTGCACTCCACATGGACGCCTGGCCGAGGGGGGCGAATAAGGGCTGGATCGAGTCTGTGCTCCAGTTTCCAAGCTGTGTGCCCAGAAGGGGTGGTTTTTCCTGATTCACACAAGGCTACTCTGAGCTGGCAGCGGCCTCGAGCAGGACAGAGCCACTTTCTCTGGGAACCACCATCACCTGCCATCTTACTGTTTTCTTTTCAACTCTTCCTTCTGCCGGTTCCGAAAATGACTTTCCAGCCCTGGAAGCAGAGACGCTTCATGATTTCCTCCCAATCTTTTGCCCTTCCTGTGTGTTCTTTTGGGTCCTCTTAGGGCCTAAGCTTTTGAACCTGCCCATCCGGGCAAGAGACATGTTTTTCTTGCTTTCATCTGTCTCATCCTTTCACAGAGGTTCCCTGCTGTCTGGAAAGGAAAGAGAAAAAAAGAACGGAAATCCTGGGGGGAGAGACAGGCTAATATTTTAGAAATGTGATTCTGCACCAGCATTTATTCTGCATTGATTTAACAAATATTTATTGAGCAGATACAACGGGCCAGGCCCCGGACTGGGACTAGAGTCCCATCCTCCTGAAGTGTCTGTGGTGTGGGAACGAGGAGGACGGGGTCTGTGCCTGGCCTCAGGGGCCGCGGGCACACTGAGAAGCAGAGGGAGGGGAAGACGGGCTCAGGCGCAGGGAGCCGCCCACGGAGAGGCCCCCAAACCCACTCACGACGGCGCCCTGATGGTTCATCCACACGTGTTTACTGAGCCCACACCGGCCCCACACTTCGCTCCGCTGCCCCGGGGGCTCCAAGGCTCGGGGCTCCGGGAGGACGGAGACCGGGGAGGACGGAGACCGGGGAGGACTGGGACGGGGGAGGCTGGGTCCTGAGGGATCAGGGCGACCGGCCCAGTCACAGAGGGCTGAAGTCACAGAGATTGAGTGAGTTAGGAGTCTCCAGAGGGACAGAACCAATAGAATTTAGATATAAATATAATCTATGTTACACACATGAAATATATATAATGTAATACATGTATAATACATACTTTATATATAAAATATTATATATTGTATGTAATACTATGTGTGTATTATATACATAAAATATATCATATAATACATTGATAATGTATATTTTATATACTCATAAAATCTATAACATAATACATATAAAATGTGTATTTGATATAAATATGTATTTTCTAGTGTTATATAATATATATTTATATAAATATATATAACATATAACAATATATAATATTTATTATATGCTTTACATAAAATATTATATAATATATTTTATATTCATATTGTCTATTATGTTATGTATTATACATTATATGTAAAATATATATTATACATAATATTGTGTAATATGTATTTTGTATATAAAGTACTATATGTGGTATATAAATTCTATAATACGTGTATAATATGTACACCCCTCCATCACGGCCACTCCTTCAGTGTTAGCTGAATGGAGGAGTTACGCCCCACTTTTCCTCCCGTGCACATGCAAGCGTGTTGTAAACTGCAGGACATTTAAAAGTTAAGTGATTTGGGAGGCCCCAGTGGAGCGTGGTTCTGAACTTCTGGTTCCTGAGGTTGAGCTCTGTGCGTGTGTGTGCGTGTGTGTGTGTGTGTGTGTGAGAGAGACAGTGTGTGGGCGCCTGTCTGACTCCTCCCCTGTTGGGTCTGCTCTCAACTTGCAGTCCATTTTACCTGCTGCTCTGAAATCCATGACAGCTGTGCCCCCAGGACGGCCGAGGTGACCTCTTCGGGGACTCTAACACCACCTCCTCTGACTCGGCTGGGACTGTGGCTTTCTGAGGGGGGAGCCAGGCTGAGAGCTGGGAGAGGACATGAAAGGGCCGGGGCTTGAGGTCTATCTGGGTGAGCACAGGCGAGAGATTGTGGAGAGCGCTGTGTGCGGCCGCTCTTCTGAGCTCTTGACCTGACAAACCTTGAGCCCAGCGGAGCTGGAGGTATCAGGTGACATGAGAAAAAAAGATAGGACAGCTTCCCGAAGGGTACCACACAATGCTCACGCCCGTTTGCCACTTTGTCAGTAATTTAAACTATGTCTTGTATTTTATATCTCATTGTGGTCTCTCTCTCTTTCTCTCTTTCTCTTGCATACACGCACCCCTTTCGTTTTATGCTCCCGACCAAGTGAAAGGTTCATCTTTCTAAAAAATAGCCACCAAAGCTTCTCCTATTGACATCCATCAATTCTGTTTCTTCTGTCTGTCAAAGATGACCCACAAATAGAAAAATTCTTTCCGTGCTGGCATTTCACACAGAAATAGAAGCAAAATTTTGAACCCGCGTTAACACATTTAGAGTCTCTGCTGAAAATGTTTCTCCTCGTCAAAGGATGCTGTTTCCTCAAGGAAAACGAGGGTCTTGTCCGGGCTCAGAGCTCCTCGTATTCTGGCCGGTGGCCTCGCTCCCATGACGGTGGACGGAGCCTTTCATCACCTCATTCAAAGTTTGCACGCAGTTTATCAGCCTCAAAACACTCGGAGGGCAGACGGCCCCCTTGCTCTCACACGCCTTAGAGAGAGGAAGAGATTCTCTGGGCCCCGTGAATTATGAAACAGGGTTATTTGGAGCCCAGGTTCTGAGCACTGGGGACTCGAGCGTCTTCTGACAAATGTGGGGCCAGGTGGGACATGGGAGAGGAGATCTGGGCAGAGTGGGCGTCCCCTTGTCACCCAGAGCCGTGGTGCCTTCAGCCAATGTGTGTATTGGGGTTCTGCACTATATTTCCTTAGAAATGAGCCAAATGGGGCTATTCCGCTGGAAAGGGTTTGCTACGACCACTAGCCTAGGTTGGTGGCTCTCAGTGGGCTCGTGCTGTCCCCTGTGGGTGTTTCGGATCTTTGTGGGAGTCACTTGTTGCACTGAATGAGGACACTGACCTTTAGTGGGGGAGGGGGCAGGAAGGGGTGTCGGGTATTCCAGAAGGTGCAGGAAAAAAACACAGTCAAGATTTATCCCATGTCCTTGATCCTAACTCCAGACCTTAGAAATATTACTGAGAAATACTTTATCTTTGAACCGTTTAAAAGTACGTTGAATTATTGGGGAAAAAAAGATTTTTTTGCTTTACAAGACTCGTTGACCAGCTCAGGAAACAGCACGCCTCAGGCAGGGCCACCTGGGGCCTCAGTGGCCCTCTGCAGGTGCTTGGTGTCCTCTCCTTTCCGGCATGTGTAGGTCGGCGTTTCCCCAGACCCTCTGAAGTTGGTGGGATCATACGGCATATGGGGTGCCTCAGCACGGCTTGACGAGTGGTGCCACATCTGCGCCCAGGATCTGAACCGGCGAACCCTGGGCCACTGAAGCCAGCGCGTGAACTTAACCACTCGGACACGGGGCCGGCCCTGTTCTTCTTGAGTTTCTTGAAAGATGCTAAAGGAGCCCCCAGTCCCTAGGCCACATCCATCCTTGTTAGAATTGTCTTTCCTTTCTTATCTACTTCCCTCGTGCCTCAAGGCTGCTGTGGAACTTCTCTTCTTAAAACTCTTTGTTGGGGCCAGCCCCGTGGCGTAGTGGTTGGGCCCACAAGCTCTGCTTCGGCAGCCCGGGGTTTGTGGGTTTGGATCTGGGATGTGGACCTACACACCGCTCATCAAGCCACGCTGTGGCAGGCGTCCCACATATAAAGTAGAGGAAGATTGGAGCAGATATTAGCTCAAGGCCAGTCTTCATCAGCAAAAAACAAACAAAAAACCTTCTTACCAACACAACCTTTTCCCCTCTTCCTCTCCAACCCTCGCGACTTTATTCTATACATCAAATCAGTTTCTCTCCTAGTAATTAAAAAACAGCCTTCCTCTTTAGAAGGGGGAGAGGCAGGGCAAAAAATGGACAAGTAATAAAAAGATAGTCTTCAGCCAGGCCTGAGAGAGGGAGATTCTGTCGATGTCCCACGTTCACGCCTTTTCTACCATCACAATGGGTTAGACTTTCTGAAAATGGAACAGGTTGCCTGGGGAGAAGTGAGCTCCCCATCATCAGACACAAACAAGAACGGGCTGAATGACAACTTGCTGGGACCGTTCCATTCATTCAGTAACCAAAAGCCTCTGTGCCAGGCACGGCTAGACGAGAGGAAACAAAATGATGAATAAGAAAATCTCCAGCTTCAGGCGACTCACAATCCAGGGGGAGAGGCAGAGAGAAAGTCCCAAAGGGTGTCGTGGTCAGCAGAGGGGGGAGGCCCGATCAGTGTGGCCGAGAGGAAGGCTGGGTCTCGGAGGACGGGCGGGAATTTATTGCCTCTGCAGTGGGGAGCGGGCGGGAGGGAAGGGCTTGTGGTGGCAGAGAGTCGGGATGGAGCAGGTCCCATTGGACACAGCTCAGTGGATGGGGCCCGTAGTGCAAAGGAGAATTAAGCGGTGGTTCTAGATCATTCTGGGGGCTCGGTGTCTGCTGTGCCAGGCTAAGATGCCTGCGTGTCGAGAAGAGACATTAAGCACTAGATGGATGGACAGATGCAGGCGGGGGGGGAAGGGGTTGGGGTGTGGTCCTCTGACCTCCCAGCCTGCCCTACAGATCTCAGACTTCCCAGACTCCATAATCTCGTGAGCCGAGTCCTTCAACTAGTCTCTCTCTATGCGTCCTATTGGTGCTGTTTCTCTGGAGGACTCTGACTAATGCAAACATCATGTCTACTGGACAGATGGGGAAACTAAGACAGAGAGAGTGTAAGCAACTGGCCTAAGATCACCCAACTGAGAAGGGTTGGGATTCATATCCGAGGTCTACACTCTTCGCTGCTGTGGCCCCCTGCCTCGTGGGACGTGGGACGTAACCAGCGTGGCATGCCCCATCAGCCTGGGGACAAATATTCTCTTGATGCCCCTCCTGGGCAGGCTGATGCTTCCTCCGTCCTGGAGTCCCGCTCTCCATCCTGCAGGCACCCCGAGGCAGAGCGATGACATTCGGTGATGTTCTCCAGGCGAGACTCGCTAATCCGCCATCTGAAGCCAGTGACCAAATTCCCCGCTAAGTGTCCACAGGCTGGCGGGGATCCTGAGCCGGGTGACGGTCCAGAGGCTGCTGGGTTGGCCAGATCGGGGTCACTCGTATCTCACCTCTCACCTTGTGTGAGAGTGTCTCCAAGGGGTCACTGAGGGCCTCTCCAGAGCAGAGGGAACCGCTCCAGGGGACCTGAGGTCGCTGCCACTCGATGGAAACTCTGGGATGCTTTACATGGCAGCTTCTCTTAAAAAGAAATTCCACCTAATCAGGTACCCAAGAGAGTTCCTTCACCAAACATCTGTGACACACGTGCTGTTCGGATTTTCACTGCTGCATAAGAAATCACTCCGGAATGTAATCGTTTCAAACACAACAGTTCAATATTTTATTATGGCCTCTCCCGGCTCTCGGGGTCAACCAGCGCAGTGAGGGGGCGCAGGCTCAGGTCGCTCGGGGTCTGGGCTGCAGTCCTCGTCTCCAGGCTCGCCCACACCGCGGCTGGCTGTCTGCTGGATACAGCCACGTGGTCACTCGGCTTCCTCGTGATGTGGACACTTGGTTGCAAGCGCAAGGGACCCAAGAGACATGGCCGGGCGGACGCTGCCTCGCTTTCGTGACCTCGCCCTGGGGATCACACAGTGACCCCCCCCACATTCCGCTCTTGAGGAGCCCGTCACCGACCCAGCCGTGTTCCAGCGAGGGGACCTGGGTTCCATCTCTTGACGGAGGGACAGCCCGAGGACGTGCAGACACACTGTGAAGCCTCTACGCTTGCTCTCCATTGGCGCTGGGCCTCACGGCATGGCAGGGAGACAGACACGAGAGCTCGGGGTCTCTCTCTGCCTCTCCAGACCCACTCTCCTCCCAGCCCCCTGCTCTCTGCCTGAAGGCCAACCCGATGGACAGCATCCCGGGCTCCCCGCCCTCGGCTTGCAGTGGGGAAGTGCTGGAGGTTGGAGTTTGGGGAGAGTGAAGCTGGACCGTCTGCTCCCCTGACCCTGCCCTGCTGGGTAGCCGCAGGCTGGCTCCATCCCTCCAGGAGAACCCACATTTCCTGCAGGGGCCTCTCCAGGGTGTTTCCCCTTCCCAGTTCCCACAGCTGCCCCCTCCCTTTGCATGAGGAGCAGAATCAGCTGCTCTCCGTGACCAGCCCTGGATTCCACCCATTGGCCCACAGCTTGCCAACAGTCCTTGTTGCTGGGGTCCCTGCAGACACAGCGTCGAGGATAGAGCACCATGTGGTCAGTGCCCTGAGGGAGGCCATGCCGGCAAGCGCGGGGCCTGTTCCAGGCTGGGCCGGCAGGGGGAGAGGACATGCTCCCCAAAGTGGGACTCCAGGAGTGAGTCCGAGCTGACCAGAAAGTCTCTCTTTTGGGAGGGAAGACGGACCAGAGCATGCAAAGTGACGGGGACGTGGGAGAGCCCAGGATATTCCAGGAACAGCAAATGGTTGGGCATGAGCACCACAGGGTGAACCTAGAAGCAGGAGGGACAAGCAGGGGAGATGTCAGGCCATGCTATTTGAACTTTTATCCTGTGAGCAATGGGGAGCCATTGAAAGATACTCATCTGGCAGTGATTTGAAGAGGAATGCAAGTGGTCCAGAGTCTGTATTAAGCCAAGCCAGAATTATCTGGTTCAAATCACAGCCCTCCCCAAACCTAACTGGGGAGTTACTTACTATTCATGTGCCTCAGTTTACTCTTCAGTAAATTGGACACACTAACAGCACCCATGTCACCGGATTGTGAGGATCATATCAATTAGGACTCTTTCAGCCTCAAATAACAGACAACCCAACTAAAATTGGCTTAAACAATAAGGAGATTTAATGTCATGTAAAAAACCTGGAGGTAGGGAGGCCCTGGAGTTGGGGATTTACAGCTCAAAGGTGTCAGGCTCTAGGTCGGCTTCTCTACAATTCACTTTCCCCTCAAGGTCACAAGATGGCTGCCACAGCTCCAGGCATCACATCCTCACCCAACATTCAAAGGCAGGAAAAGGCAAGTCTCTGCTTTATGTTCCCTTTGGAAAGCAAGGAGGGACTTCCTAGGAGCCCTCTGCCTCCACTCTGACAGATGCCCTCTCAGCTCCCATCTTCCAGGACCGGATCCCGTGCCCAGGCCTAAGTCAATCCTGGGCAAGATCACTAGATGGGCTGAGAGCAATTCCAATCACCCCTGGATCCACGGCTGGAGCCATCTTTCCTGAGCACCACTGAGTCGGGGGGTGAACCCCCAAACCAACAGGAGACTCTTGAGGCTTAGAAGATGGAACCAACAGTGTTGGCCGTGCGGCTGAAACAGGGTGATCCACACTAAGCCGGTGGCCCAGCGCTGGGGCGTGGCGACACTCGGCGAGGGCGAGCTGTCGCACTTGGACAGCCTTGTGTAATGTAAAAGCAAGAGACAGTGTCACCCAACCTGAGTCCTCGTCAGCTCAGCTCTGGAGCCAGCCCTGCCTCTTCCCAGGGTGTGATTTGGGGGCAAGTTATTCCACGACTTTGTGCCTCAGTTTCCTCGTCTGTGAAATGAAAATAACAATTTTCTTCTTCCTTACCCCAAGGCCTTCATGAGGTCGAATGAATTCACGTCCACCAATCCCCTGGAAGAGCACCCGGGGTTCCCGCTCGCCCTTCACCATTGGTCACGCCCGTGCGCTCGGGCAGCAGCCCCACGGGGGGTGGCAGCAGGAAGCGGGCCTGCTCCCTGAGTTTCTTTCTCTCCCTGGTGAAGGGTCCCAGGCTGCAGTTTCTCACTGAGGAAGGGAGGAGAGGGGAGTCCGGAGGGAGGGGGGGGGGGCCCATTCCGCCCTGCCCCCTGCTGGGAGAGGGGCCGCGCATGGGAAGAGCGCGGGCGGGGCTGGTCGCCTCTGCCCTTGTCTGCGAGCACCAAGGGCCAGGAAGGGAGGAAGCAGCAGAGACCCTGGGACAGCCACGGGGAGACTCCAATCTGGGCCTGCAGACACAAGGGGGCAGACGGTGGGGCAAGGGCCAGCCCGCCGGACTCAGTGCCCTAGGTCCTATCTCATCACAGCCGGCTGTGTGGCCTCGGCAAAACATCTCCACCTCTCTGAGCTCCAGCTTCCTGGGTGCCAGAGGAGACTAGTTATATTGAGCCGACAGTGGGGGATGGACTATTAAAGCGTTAACCACCTCTGGAGAATTATGAGGCTGTGGGACCCATCGCCCCAACCCCTTCTCAAGATGCCTCCCACCACAGGATCTGCACATCGGAGTCCAGGGGCCCTTGGGGGTCACTTAGCTCAGGTTTGGTTTTACAGATGAGAAAACTGAGGCCTGGAGAAGATAAACCCCGGTCAGACCCCCACACCAGGCCCCTCCTGGCCAGAGGCTTTCTGCGCCCTCCGTCTGTCTCTCTCTCACCCCCTCCATCTTGCTCTCTCTCCTTTCGCTCTTTCTTTCCCTGGGGCTTTCTCCCCTCTGTTTAAATCCTTGTCTAGTTGTCTTTCTCTGTCCCCTGCGTTTGACTGCACGTCTTTCTCTGTCACTCATCAGCCACTCTACATTCCTCCCTCTCTCCCCATCTCCAATCCCGTAGCTTCCCTGTCATTTTCGAAACAGCTTAAAAGAAAAATAAAAACTCTGATAAACCCAGAGCGGGGATGAGGACGGACTGCAATCATCGGGGTCTTGAGAGTGGAGTCCAGCTCTGCCACAACCTCAGGTTCTACAGAAGGGACAAGACTGGGTCCTGGCCGCCGGGGAGGGAGCCAGCCCAGCGCCAGACACAGGAGGGGTCGGGCGCCTGACCTTGGGCCTCCCTCGCGCTTGCCAAGGTTCTGATTCCAGGAGGAGCGGTGTGACCGCCCCCAGTCCCGGCAAAAATAGCGCAGGGAGCCGTGGCCAGCCTCCCGGACGTCTGGCGGCCCAGGTCTCTGGAGAGACAGTCCAGGCCTCCACCAGGCAGAGCAAGAACCTGCCCAAGGTCACGGAGCAGCTGGGCAGCAGAGCCGGAGCCAGACGCGAGCCTCTGCCCCCCGACTGGCGCCCTCGCAGCCCACCCAGGGCTAGGCCAGCTCCCAGTTACAGAGAAACCGCAGGCCTGCCCTCACCTCTCTGCACCGTAACAGCCCCACTTTTGTGACCGTCTCCCACGTTTCCCTGTGGGCTCCTTACCCAGGGGAGTGGAAGTGGCTCTGCCACACATGCAGTCACCAGGAATCCTAATAACAATGTCAGCTCACCTTCCTCAGGCCCCTGACAGTGCTGGGCGCTTTCTACGCACTGTCCGCACAGTGACTCATTCCCTCTTCACTCCAACCCTGGGAGGCAGGCGCTGTTATCATCACACCCCTCTTATCGATGAGGAGACTGAGTCCCAGAGAGGTTAACTGACTTGCCCAAAGTCACAGAGCACTAAGTTTACTGGAGCTGGTCTTCCAACCCAGGCCCTAAATGAATTCGTGGATGAAAAAGGGAATAAAGGTTTGAGACTCGAGCTTACTAAGCAGCTGCTGCTATCATTTGACTGTTGGGCCACTAAGGGTCACAGTGGCCCCCCTCCTGGCCCTGGCAGGCTAGGCCCACAGCTGTCCTCTCAGAATTCCATTTCCTGGGGACCCTGGTGCTGGGAGCCCCACCCCCCAAGCCTGTCCCTTCCAGCGGCTGACCTTGGGCAAGTCCCTTTTCTCCTCTGAGCCTCAGTTTCCCCATCCACCCAAGGGGAAACTTGATCTATGTGTCAGGGGTTCAGTAAATTGAGATTCCCAAGGGGGCTGGTGGGATGGACCAGACTGGGGTCCCAAGCTGAGAGTAGCCTGAAAGAGCAAATTCTAAAATTCGGTTTCCTTTGGTCAAAATATGGAAATGACTTTAAAAGTACAAGAGGACCTGAGGTTCTCATGTTTATCTGAAGGGGGCTCACCAGTAAGGGGTGAGCAGGGCCCCCTGACTCAAAGGGCATGAGTGCCCTGGCCAGAGGCCGGCCCGGAGGACATGCAGGCAGAGCCACCCCGCCCTCGGGTGCTGGCCGCAGCCATCCTGGCACAGCCAGCCTGGGGTTGGTGACAATCACGTCCCGGGAACTTCTGCCAGAGGGGGACAGCTGGGGAGGAGGAGGAGGCAGAGGGACAGCTGGCTCCAGGGCTCAGGCTGAGTCATCCTCCGGGGCCGTGGTCTACACGAGTCAGGGGAGAGGGCTGTTTCCAGAGGGAGAGGAGGCAGCAGCGGGGAAGGCATCCTGGGGCTGTGCCTGGACCGATCAGCAGGAAAGGACAGACAGCCAGGGCCAGACTGCCACCTAGGGGAGGGTAGCCCCCTTCCCCAGTCTGCCGGCCCCCGCCCCCTACCTGCCGGGCCCATTTCTTTTCTTCCCTCTGATCCTGGTACCTGGTGACCAGACCCGGTGCCTCCTCTGGGCCCTCCACACCCTCAAACTCCCCCATGCTCTCAGCCTCCCTCCCACTCCCTGGCCCCCAGGCCCTTGAAGCTGTCAGGCAACTCTGGGCTCCAGGCCACAGAGGGTGGCCTGGGGTCTCTGGAGCCAGAGAGACATAGCCCAAATCCTCCCACCATTTCTGAGCTGGGTGACCTTGGGTAAGTTACTTGACCACTCTGAGCTGCAGTTCCCTTACTGTGAAATGGGGAGAACACCGTCTTACTGCCCAAGGCTTCAAAAGGAGGTATCCCGGGTCTTGCCCTTCCATTATGGAACCCGCCACAATAGGCAAATCTACAGAGACAGGAAGGAGACGCGTGGGGGCCTGGGGCAGAGGAGGGGGAAGGGAGCGACCGCTGAGAGGTGAGGGTTCTTTCCGGGTGATGAGAATGTGGATACTCTGGGAAGTGACCGAAGCCACCGAGCCGTGCGCTTTAGATGGGTAAGTGTGCAGAACATGAGTTATAGCCCCAAAGCGCTGGTGATGAAGGAGGTGCCCGTGGGGTGGATGGCACGCGTGGGTGCTCCAGGCTCACAGCACACCCCTGTTGGCTGCTCGCCACCTGCCCCCGTCCTGGGCACGGGCTGCCACGTCTTGGCCGGGGCCCGAGGGGTGGATGCTGAGCTTGAGAGAGGCCCCTGAAGGTCGCTGAGATGACCTTGGAGGGAAAGGAGGTGGTCCATCCTCCACCCTCAGGGGGAGGCCGCCAGAGCCAGGGTGACGGGGTGGGGGCAAGACCCGGGACTTAGCAGCCACTGCCAGAGTTTCACCCCCAGCCCCCTTGCTGGCTCTGTGGCCTCAGGCAAATTGCTTAACCTCTCTGGCCGTCGTTTCCTCTTCTGAAGAAATGGAGGTGATGGAATTCTCAGTCCTGACCATAGGAGAAAGGAGGGCATCTGCGCGGCACATCTGGAAAAGGGCTTTGCCCATCCTGAGCGCTTGGAAAAGGGTCTCCGGAGGGAGGGGCTGAGCGAGGTCAGAAGACCCCGAGTCCAGTCTGGCTTCTGCCCACCTAGTGACCTCCACCCTTGCTGGAGCCTCAGGCCCTGCCACGTCCAGGCCTGTGCCTCCCGCTCCTTCTCAGCAGGCCTGTCCCCAGCCTGTCCCCGTGTAACAGACGGACCTGGAGCAGGGAATCCCCTCTCGGGGTCTTCGTCTGTTCACCTGTCGGATGAGGGAGGGAGACCGAAGAAGCCCCAGGGCCCCCTTGCTGCCGGCCTCGCCCGCTCCCTGGCCCAGCACGCCTCTAGGGCTTGCCCTCGGCTTCCCCATGTCCTGTGTCCTCATGTCACCCGCCTGCCTCTCTAGTCGCTCAGAGGCAGGAGCCCACCTTCCTGCTGGGGCTGAATGAGTGAGCATCCACCTTGACTGAGGCCCCAGCCAGCTTCACCTGGGCCTGAGGGAGTGACCTTGGGCAAAACCTGGCTCTGGGCCTCAGTTTCGCCCACTATAAAACAGACCTAATAATCTCTGTGTCTTCTTTGTCTTCCTGGGGAGGACGGTGATGAGCCCTGGCATCCAGGGGCAGGGAGGACCTTAAATGATATTGAGTTCAACCCCAAATCCAATGCTTGAGGACCCCTACCAGGCCCCAGGCTGTGCTTGCATACCTCTGGAGTGACGGGGAGTTCACTTTCTGCCCACCCAGTCCATTCTATCCATTTGCTTGACAACAGTGACCGCATCTAACAGGTGCCACACACAGTGGCAGGTTCTGATGGCTCAAAAGTGAATAGGGGCCAGGTGACATAGAGGCAATGACATTGTTCAGGCTTGAACCCTGACTGTTTCTGCCTCTTCTTAGCTCTGTGTGGCCCCTGAGAGTCTTAACCGCATTTCCTCATCTGTAAATGGCAGTCACAGCTCCCCGCCTGTGAGGTCACTGGAAAGACCACCCCCAGGTGAGCTGGAGACCCTGGGGCACGAGCTCAGTCACTCTTGGGGAGCAGGTGCCATCGTTGTCTCAATTTTTCAAATGAATTTTTCAGAGGCACAGAGATGTTAAGCAACTACCCTGAGGTCACACAGTGAGTGTGACAGGTGGAGCCCAAGCTGGGCCCCGGCTGCCTATGCCCGGGTCCCTTGTACCTCACACCTCTCACAAGGGGCCTGCTCAGCGTAGCCCAGTTCCCTTCACACGATTCGGGGGCATGAGCGCTCCGTGCTCCCCAGAAGCCTCAGACCCATTCAGCCTCCTTTTCTTAGAGGGCAAGTGGGGCCGGTGGTTTTCCACTGTTATTTTTAGCTCTGCCCCCACTGTATTGTTTCGGATCCAGAGAACGGAGCCTCCGAGGTCCTGCGAGTGTCCAGCCAGTGTCCGGGGGGTATAACCTTAGCGGGCTTGCATAGGAGCAGTGATGACAAGGCTACCGGAACCTGAGCTCCCCGACCCCCACCCCACCCCCACGGAGACTCGGATCCACTGCGAGCAACTCAACAGAAGCGGCCCTGCCCCCATCCCGTCCAACTGGCGTCCACAGGTGGGGAGAGGACAGCGCTCCCAGAAGCCGGATGAGAGGAGTTGCTCCGGGTCACGAGCTTGGCATTTCCCAGCTCCACCTCCGTGTCCACTCACCTCCAAGGTCAGCCTCTGCAGAGCCACACAACCCGCGGGAGGGACCCCTCCAGGCCCCAGGGGGCTGGCAAGGAGGACTGGGATGGGACAGCAGCCACCGTGTGGTGCAGCAGTGAATCCTGCGGCCCCCACCTGCCAGGGAGCGAGTCTGGGCTCTGCCGGTGTGATGCTGGGTGAGTTATTCAACCTCACTGTACCTGGTTCTTCATCCATAAAATGGGCGTGGGGTGATGGCTGGCTCATAGGTTGCTGTGACGATTGACTATGAACCAAGACAGGTGAGCCACTTAATTCAGTGCCCCAGACAGAGGAAGGGCCCGGCGAGTGGGAGGTGGTGTCATCATTTGCCGGCCATCCATACACCTATTTATATGAATACTTACTGCGGGTTGAATTCCTTATCTTTTGCTTCATAACAAAGTACTTCAAAACTTAGTGGCTTAAAATAGTGAAAATTTGTTATCTCACATTGTTTCTGTGGGTCAGGAGCTTGGGAGCTGTGTGGTTCCAGCTCAGGTTTCCCGTGAGGCTGTGTCAGGCTGTCGACCGGGCTACAGGCATCCAAAGGCTGGACTGGGGCTGGAGGACCCTCTTCCAAGGTGGCTTCCTCCCCTGGTGGCAGGCTCACACTGGCTGTTGGCAGAGGCCTCACTTCCTGGCCACATGGGCCTCTCCACAGGGCCACTTGGATGTCCTCACCACACGGCGGCTGGCTTCCCCAGACTGAGCGACCCGCGAGAACAAGGCGGCAGCTGCGATGCCTCCTATGACCTAAGCTCGGAAGTCACACTCTGTCACCTACACAGTATCCTGTTGGTGACACAAGTCCGAGCTGCTGGCTGTGGGAGGGGATGACACAAAGGTGTGGACGCCAGGATCTCTGGGGAGCCATCTTGGAGGCTGGCCGCACTGTGCCATGCCTTGGGGCCAGACAGGAAGCAAGACCACCGTTGTTGATGTCATGGCTGAGCCTGACTGTGTGTGTAAATGGCAAAAACCAGCATGGCGAACCCAAAGAAACAGCTGGAGACGCATCCTGTGAAGATGAACAGGGTGGCATGTGACAGTGGTCAGAGGGAAGGCCTCTTCAGGAGGGTTGGGGTGGGTTTGAGCCTGAGGGTGGACCCAGCCCGCCATGGAAGGGTCGGGGGAGGCAGTCCCAGGCAGAGGGAACAGCGCCTGTGCGCCATGAGAGGGCCGGCCTGCCTGGCTCTAACGCTCGCTTGCGTGCGTCCCTCTTTGACTCAGTTTCCCCGTCTATAAAAGGGGGATAATAACCGTTCCCACTTCCTATAGGCGTTTCTACAAGGGAAGCCCCTAGCACAGGGCCTGGGGCCGAGTGAGTGCTGGGGACGTGAGGGTCGGGATCCTCACTCGACACTCTGATGTTGACTGGGCCGCCATCCTAAGCATTGCCTGATGACAGTCTCGCTTCCTTTAATGTAATCCTCTAGGAAGGGAGAGGGACCAAGGAGCCAGTGTGGGGGACCCTGTGGCCCGGGGGTGGGAGTAAAGCTGGCGTGGGGGTGCTCTCTCTGAAAATATGGGGGCGTGCGTGGAAGGCCCCCGCAGGAGAAACACAGGAGTCTGGAAGGTGAGGCGGGGGACAAAGGCCTGGGACACCCCCCGGGGGGAGCCTGCAGGGTCTCTTAGGGACCGGAGGGCAGCTCGCTGTGGCTTCAGACCACTGAACCTCAGGGTCTCCGTGGACACAGGGAGGATCGAGGGAAATGGCTGGTGCGGAGGGAGGGGCCTTGAACATCACAGTCGGATGGGCTTTCCCGGGGGCGGGATCGACCAGCAGGAGGGAGGCAGGGACGGGTTTACCGTTCCAGAAGCTCCCTCTGGCTGCCAGGAGGAGGCGTGGGTGGTGAGGCAGAGGAAACAGGGAGCAGGTGGGAGAGATACTGGGGCCTGGCCCAGAGCGGGGGTGTGGGAATGGGGGGGGCCGGGAGGGCAGAGGGAGCCAAGGAGGAGAAGCAGCAGGAGGAGAGGGCAGGGCAGCCCTCTTCTCAGGCCCTGGCAGGGCTCCCCTCCTGTCTAGGGATCTGTCCTAACCTGCTTTCCCCGACCTCTGACCTCCCTGACCTCTGACCTCCATCACAACTATCCCCAACCTAAGATAACACTCAGCAGATGCATGGGGTTGTATGAGGCCTCTTCAGCACCGCTCCACCAGAGCACTCATTACATTGATGGTGGCGACCGTTTATGGAGTACCTGCTGTATTCCAGGCACCACACACACACAGACACACACCCCGTGACATTTAAACCCCACAAGAACCTAGTAAGGTAGATATTATGGCTCTCATCTTGTAGATGAGGATCTCAAAGATCAGAGAGGTGAAGTAATTTGCCCAAAGTCACACAGCTAGTAAGCATCAGGATCTCACCAAATCAGCTAATACATGGAACATGCTTACACCAGTGCCTGGCACCAGCAGGCACTCAATAAATGCTGGCACTGTTTTTGTTAGTACCATCAGTTAGGTGTGCCTGGCTGCAAGGTCCATAGCCCCGGGGCCTCACTGACTCATCTTGCTCAGTTCTCGAGCTCTGTTATCTATGTGTCTGCTCCATGGGCTGTGGGATCCTGCACAGCAGGAAGGGCCAGGTTGCTCTGTGGGTCCCTAGCACCCCACCTGGGGCGGCTCAGAGTAGGTGCTCAGTGATGCTAGACCGAATAAAGGAGACAGGAAGCTCCTGGAGGGCAAGGACTATGTCCTAAGAATCACGGGATTCCCCCAGCCATGAGTGTCCTTGAGAATCATGGGATTTCCCCAGCCATGGCTGTCCCTGAGAATCATGGGATGTCTCTGTGGGAGGAGCCTCCATCACCACTTCCACCAGGACAGTCCATTTCTCCTACCAGCCGCCTCCCCCGTCCTCAGGAATCAGCCCATAGTCAGCTCCCACCAGCCCCACCTTCCTCCTAGCCCTGGCTCTGGGCCCTCCGAGGCCTCACCCGGAGGAGCACATCACATCCATCCTGACGCTCTGGTCTGCCGTGGTCTTCCCACAAACGGGCCTGGAGCCCCTGTCTCTGCCTCGGGCAGGGGCAGGGGGACCGGCAGCCTGGGGTCCCGGCCTGGCCTCTGGCTTTTGGTGGGAGCCTGGGCAGGCCCCTGTCCCCTCCGGGCCTCAGTGTCTGCACCCTCCACTGAGGCACCACGAAGCGTCCCCTTGTTCTGCCGTCCCAGAGGTTGGGCAGGTGCGGGACAAGCCCCACCTCCCTGCCAGTCTCTCCAGGCCGCTGGGTCTGCCCCTGACTGGCTGGTGTGTCGTTCCCCCGTCTGGGCCTCAGTTTCCCCAACAACGAGATGAGCATGGTCATTTTCATCACTTTTACTCAGCCTCGTCGGTTTGCTACAAGGATCCAGCTGGATGGAGGGTGAGGAAGTTCTGTTAATAGCTCTCGGGCGCCTCTGGGTCCTTGAGGCTCAGGGGGAAGCGGCATGTCTCCTTAAGGCCACTAGGTGGTGCCAACGGGCCACCCATCTCCCTGAAGGCTGTCAAGTTCCACCCTGGGTTACTGCAGGACCACAGCCACGTACCTCCTCCCACTGAGACGGGCCAGCTGGCAGAGGCAGGCTGTGCTGGGGTTAGGGACGGGTTTTAGGGTCAAGCAAACTTGAACTTGAAGTTCTACTCCGGGCCCTGCTCTTGGTGAGTGTCCTGGGTCTCTGCTTGGCAATTAACTCGCTGGGTGTCACTGGGCATGTCACAGGACCTGCGACTTGAGGTTCTTCATCTGGGAAACAGGACAACGTGTCTTTTCTCCTGGGGCATCCTGGAGACCAAATGACATCGGTCGTGTAAAATATCCATCCCGCCTTCTGGCCCAGAGCGAGCCTCTGTGAGCACGTCTGTCACCAGCCATTACTACTTTACATGCAGAGTCTCCCCTGGGGAGAACCTCGGGCAGGAAGCCCAGAGAACTGGATCTGAATTTGGCAAGTCCCTTCTCATCTCTGGTTCTCTGTTGGCCCCAACGGACCTTGAGAGACTGGGAGCGTCGTGGAGAAATAAGGGCTTGGGAATCCGACAGACTTGGTGTGAATGCGGCCCACCTCTCCTCTTCCCAGCTGTGCGCCCTTGGGCCTCCCTGGTAATGTTTGTGATGGTTTGTTCTAAGTCTGTCTTCTGGGTTCTATCTAAGTTCCAGGAAGGCCTGGATCTTATCTATTTAGCTTACCTACTAAATTCATTCCTCAGTTTAGGGTCGGGCACAAAGTCAGTCCTCAATAAACGAGAGCCATTGTGATTATTACTGTGTGATTACTATATACATTCACTCAACAACAGTAGCAGGCCCTGTGGTCAGAGCTTCCCCTGCATTATTGCTGATAATCCTGTCATTATCTCTATTTTACAGGTGAGAAAACAGGCCCAGAGAAGGTGGGTCCCTGCCCAGGCTCACACAGCTACGGAGCAGTAGAAGCTGGGATTTGAAACTGAGCCCCAAGACAGATTCGTGTTGACAGATGTATAAACTGAATACTGACCCTCCAGAGAGATCCACGCCCTAATCCCGGGAACCCCTGTGAATGTCACCTCCCGATGGCAAAGGGATTCTGCAGATGGGAAGAAGTGAAGGATCTTGAGATGGGAACATTATCCCCGATTATCCAGGTGGGCCTAATGTCATTGCAAGGATCCTTCTCAGAGGGAGGTGGGAGCATCAGAGTGGGAAGAAGAGAAGGGACAGCAGAGGGAGGAAAGGCCACGTGATGTGGGAATGAAGGCAGCACCCATTCTAGAAAAGCCGGGAAGGGAATTTCCCCTAGAACCCCCAGAAGGAAGAGCCCGGCTGACACCTTTCACCCAGTGACACAGACCTCAGACTTTGGGCCTCCAGAACTGTAAGGTAATAAAAGCATGTTGTTTAAGCTATGAGGCTCTGGGCCATTTTTTACAGCAGCCACAGGAAACTAAGAAACAGACAAATGAGATAATGTCTGAAAAGCCCCCGGCATACAGTTGGAGCTCACTAAATGCTCTTTCCTCTTCCAGCTATAAGTCCCGGGATCTTCCAGCTCAACCAGCCCATTTTACCGACGACGTGGAGCCTGAGGCCAGAGTTAGGGGTCAACTTGCCCCGTCCCGCCGAGATGAGTGGCGGGAGGGTGCTGTCTCCTGGCACGTCCTGGGGGTCCTTGCTCTGCTCTTCTGGACTCCAGCCCTGGGCAGCCTGGGCGAAATCGTCTAGTCCAAACCCATTTTCCGAGTGAGGAAACTGAGGCCTGGAGTTGTCCGAGAGTTGCACTCGAGTCCCTAAGTGACAGGGGATGTGCAGGCCCTGAATCCCCAGGGAGTCCTCTCGGCAAGGCCCTCCCCTCCCCATCTGGAGCGCCGCTCCTCCCCGTGTATCCCCAGCAGACAGGGGCCAGCGGGGTCTGGGAAAACCACATCAGGAGCGGCCCAGCTGTGGTGCAGGAATTCGAGAGCAGCTCCTTAGTGGCCTCCAGCCTGGGAAAGCTCTGAGGCCTTCCTGTCCCCGCCCGCCTTGCCACTTAGGGCCAGCCCTGTCCCCAAGGCTGTGAGAAGTCGCCTGGAGGCAGTGTCCAGTGGGGTGGAGGAAAGAGCGGCCTAGAATGGAGGGACTTGATCCCCGATCCTAAGCCAGTTAGTGGCATTATCCTGGATTATCCTAAACCGAGCTCAGGGCCCTGGGCTTGTCTAGGGGAGCATAGGTCTCCCTGCCCCCGGCATGTGGGGGTTCCAGTGGTGCCTTAACACCCAGCGACACAGGCCCACAGCCAAGAAGGCACAGTTCTTACATAAAGCATTCATACCCACTGGCACCCTCAGACCTCACAACAGCCCTGTAACGGCGAGGCTGCTGCTGTCCCATTTTACAGATGGAGAAACTGAGGCTCGGAGAGAGAAAGGGACTCTCCCCAAGTCAAGGTCCTGTGGTGGCAGCACTGGGACTCTGCTAACTCCGGGAGCTCTCGCGATGACCCTGGACTCGTCTCTGGCAATTCGGTCCCAGGCTTGCTGTGGGGCCTTGAGTAATCTCCCTCTCTGAGCCTCGACTCTCCTCTGTGAACTAGGACATAATAATACCTCACTGGGGCGCCTGCAGAATCAGGGAGTGCGTGAGCCCCGCGCCTGGCACGCGGTGAGCGCTCCATCTTCGCTCACCCTCATCACCATCACACTACCCGATTGGATAACCGCAAATACTACTGCGCGGCCCCGGGGCCAGGAGCCCAGCACAACAGGCCCTGCCCCCGGGGCTGGGGGAAGACGCCAATAAACACACAGGTCCTGCGGGAGGTGAAGGAGTGACCACGAGAGCAAGGAGGGGGCTGCCTGGCGTGTTCAAGCAACACTGAAGAGGCCAGTGTGGTCCTAGGGGGTTAGAGACAGGGCAGTGGCAGGAGGAGAAACCAGAGAGGTGGGGGGTGGGGCAGAGTCACAGACCACGGTGGCCATTGGGTGGACGTCAGCTTTCCTTGAGCCAAGTGGGGAGCCATCGCAAGGTGTCCTCATTGTCCACTAAACGCTCAAAGCCTGCAATGGGCCCTTAGACCCTGGGTCACTGTGTGAGGAGTGGAATGGCCACCCGCTAGCTAACCACCCTCCTCCGCCCAGGACCCGCCCACGGCCCCTCCCCCTCCCTGCGATGCTCCAGAACCCTGAGAATCAGGTGGTCCTAAAGTGTCAGCGCTCAGAGGCAGCTTGGAGGCCATTTGGCTCCAATTACAGATGAAGAAAGGAGGCTGGGACGCGGAGGGGAAGGGGCTTGTCCGGGGCCTCTCAGCACATCCGCGGCTGTGCCAGCTGTGACGCCCAAGGCTCCTGCCTCCTGGAGCAGGGCCCCTCCCGCTGCAGAGCCCTCGGTGAACGGGACGTTTTGTTCTTCTGGCCCAGATCCAAGGAGTCCCCAGGGACACACTCTGGTTTGCCTTTGCCAAAGGCCTCGCCAGCTAAGGGTCCCTTCTAGGCTGCCATCTCTGGCAGAAGCTGCGCCCTCCTGGGGCCAGCCTCCCGCCTGCACCGGCATTGAGGAGTCCGTGTGCATGTGAGGATGGGGACCCTGTGCAGCTCCTCATCCCAGTCACCCTGCTCCCAGGGCTTCTATTCCAAGCACAGACATCGAAACACAATAAGCAGCCACTCACTGCCCACTTCTGGGGTCACCCTGTTGGAGCAATAAGCTCCTGACCTCTCTCCCCACCCCGTGGATGTTCATGGTGGTTCTGTAGCTGCCACTGCCAGCTCCTCAGCTGCAGTTCAAGGGGAGGGAACACCAGCCATTCATCCACTCTCTGATCTTCCATTCATTCATCTCTCTATCTTCTTGCCCATTGGTCCGTGCATTCATCCATACACCCACCTATCCAATTGCCCCACCCACATATCTAGCCTTCCGTCCATCCATCCATCCATCCATCCATCTATCCATCCACTGATCTGAACAGCCACCAGTCTGTCTGATTGTTACTGGTCCATCATCTCATCCATCCATCCATCCATCTATCCATCCATTCATCCATCCTATGCTCTCTCTCTTACACCTATTGTTTGCCCAAAAACCTCTCTCTCTGCCTGTGCGTTGGTCTACATATCCATCATCCACCTATCCCCTTACCAACTTCCCTGCCCTTCCGTCCATTCCCTCACCTTCCTCCCATCCATCCATCTCCCCACTCCACTCCCACTGCTCTGCCAACCAACCTGTCAGCCTGTCTCTTGGTCCATCTGCCCCTTCATGCAACGTTCATGGAGGCATATCCTGTGGGACTCAGCGTTGTAACTATAGCACCTACAGTAATAGCTGCCACTTACTGGATGCTTGTTTTATGCCAGACACTCTACCTACGTTCTCACTTAATCCTCACAACAACCTGTCGTCGTTTGACAGATGAGGGAACATGCTGGATGGCCTCAATTAGACAACTGTCAAATTGTTTCATTCCAAGAGCAGCTTTACAAGATAGATGCTGTCATCATTTTGCAGATGTGGAAACTGGCCGTGCAATTTGCCCGAAGTCACAGCAGTAACGAAGGACAGGATTTGGACCTCAGTGTTCTGACTCCGAGTTCCGTCCTCCTTCCTTCTGACCACCGCCGCCTGAGACCCGATGGCCAGACCTTGCTGCCCCGGTGTGTGACTGTGTGTGTCAGTCAACCTCGGGCCTCAGTTTCCTTGCCTGTGCAAGAGGGGGCTGTGGGAGTGGCTGCTGACTTCCTTCCTTTCTTCCTCTGTCTCCTTCTCATGAAGAGCCACGCAGGACTGGGAGATGAGCTGGGCCAGGTGAACCTCTGAGATCCAGCCTTGGACGTGGCTTGGCCCAGTGTGAACCCGCGGATGACCCCATTTCACTGGCTTGCTCCACAAATATCCTTCACTGAGTGTGTACCGCCTCAGGGCACAGCCCCGGGGACTCCGTTCCTCACCTCTGCTTCAGGGCAGGCAACCCAGCCAGGGGGAAGGGTGCAGCCCCGCAAGAAGAGGAGAGTCACGTCTGCTGCCAGCTTGCTGTGAGATCTCGACATTTCCCTCAGTTTTCTCATCTGCCCAACGGGCTAGCAGCACCCGCCTCGGAGGAGCAAGTGAAATATGTGATGTGAACACGCTCACCACGCCCTCTCCTCTCCCTTGCTTCTGTGCAATAACAGGGCTGGGCTCGTGCAGAGGTCCCAAGGGGGGTTCGTGGCTGGACTTCAGGAGCAGGAGCCCCCGAAACCACAGGCGGTGTTTGTGTGTGCACGTGCAGTCTTCACCAAGAAGGCCTGTGACTTTCATTAGATTCTCAAAAGGCCCATGACTTAGTTGCTAATGATAATAATCACTAATTGAGTGCGGACTTCGAGCCAGCACCTGTAAGTGCTCGGTGCTTAGTACACCTTACTTCATTTAATTCTTAGTAGACGGTAGATGGAATAGTGATTGAGCTCAGGAACTCTAGAGCCTCATTGTCTGGGATCAAATCCTGGCTCCATTGCTTCCCAGCTGTGTGGCCTTGGACAATGACCTAACCACTCGGTGCCTCAGTTTCCTCAGATCTAAATTAGATGACAAAGCTATTTGCTTCATAGGGTTGTTTTGAGGAGTAAATACAGGAACAGAGCTTAGAACCATACCTGTCCCTAAGCAAGAGCTCAGTAAATACTGTCTTAAAGTAGATGAGGAAATGGAGGCTCAGAGAGGTCAAGGAACTTGTCTACAGTCAACCAGCTGGGAAAGAGCCCAGATTCTAAGCCTGGTGGTCTGACACTGGAGCCCTTGCATTTAATGGATATGCTCACTGTGTGTTCTTGAAAAGACCCTGACTTCATCCCACATGCACCCTAATTCTTACATTCAAGGCTCTAGATTTTACTGACAAGGGAGAGGTTCTGGCCACACTGGTCTCCAAGGTTCCCTGACATTCTGATACTTGAGACTTCCACTGTGCGAGTCCCCCCATCTGGGGGCCGTTGACCCAGCAGGCTGACAGGCCTCCAGAGGAGCTGCAGAGAAAGAGCGAGAGAGCACGTGTGGGCACCTGAACGTGTGCACATCCCCTTCCCGTGCCCCCCCCCCCCCCCCCCCCCCGGGGCCGCCCCCCCGGCCCCCCTGCACAGCCTCCCAGGAGAGGCGCCCCCGCAGACTCCGCTCCCTCCCGGCGCCATGTGACACTGGCGGGTGGTGTGGGAGGGAGGAGGAGATGAGCTCGTCACTGGCTGACAGCTCTCCCTCTGGGGCAGGGAGCTCCCTGGCTGCAACCCTACCCCAGATGGCTTTTAACAGAAGAGGAAACAGAGAAGTGCTTTGCTGGGCCACTTCCTGGCTTAGCAGGACCTGGGCAAGCATCACTTCTCAGGGCCTCGTTCTGCTCATTCATAAAATAAGGACAATTGCTCCTATGCCACTGGGCTGTGGCGGACACGACAGGAGAAAAGGCATGTGTGTAAAATACCCAGCCTCACAGACTCCACACTCTCAGGTCCTCTCCATCCTGTTCCCCTCTGGAGGAAGAAGGGGACTCCTGGTCTGAGACCAGAAGTGGCATCCTTTAGCATCTTGTCTCAGGGACGGGAGTTCAGCTGAGGCAATGGCTGGAGACCTGGTGTGGGCTGGGTTGGCCTGTGCAGGTGACAAAGCCACAGGTACTTGATATCAGCAAAATGGCCCAGCACAACTCGATCTGTGGCCTCCTGGAGCTGAGCGAATGAGCTCCCTTCTCCAACAGACCTCAGGCTCCACTTTGTTCAACTGAGTCTCCAAGAACTCCACCAGCCGTACCATCCTGTGGGCTGGGTGGCTATCTCAAAGCGCACATGGCCAGAGGGTGGCAGTGGGGGAGCCTTCTCCCTACTTTGCATATTTGTTTTCCAACAAATACCTTTTAGAGCACCGACTACATGCTAGGTGCCAGGTTCTAGGTGCTGGGGGTACGGCAATGAACATGAGACTGTAGGAAGCTGATATTCCGGCGCGGACAGTCAGACTGCACACGGCAGGTAGTGAGGAGTTTGTGCTTAGTGCCGTTGAGTCGATTCCGACTCCTAGCGACCCCGTGTAGAGCAGAGCAGAGCAGACGCCTGCCCATCTTTTTGCGCCATCCTCTCATCCTCTGGCGCTGTTTCAGATGATGCTCTGCTGCTATTCACAGCGTTATCATGGCCAATTTTTTCAGAAGTGGGTGGCCGGGTCCTTCTTCCCAGTCTGTCTTAGTCTGGAAGCTCCGCCGAAACCTGTCCATCACGGGTGACCCTGCTGGTATCTGAAATACCAGTGACATAGCTTTCAGCATCACAGCAACATGCAGCTGCCACAGTATGACACCCAACAGGCGGGTGATGTGGTTCCCTGACCAGGAAACGAACCCGGGCCCCGGCAGTGAGAGCACTGGCTCTTAACCACCAGACACCAGGGCTGGCTAGTGATAAGCACTGTGAAGGACCACAAAGCAGACGGAGGAGACGTGGAGGGACCGGGTGCTCATTAGGCCGAGGGTCAGAGAAGGCCTCCTCCATGGGAGACATCTGAGCAGGACCAGAGGAGCCAGGTGGGGGCCACGTGAGGATCTGGGGCAAGAGCATTCTGGGCAGAGGTCAACTGCAAGGCGCTGAGTCTCCAACTGCCTGTCAGGATTGAGAATCGTCAAGAAGTCCCCGGGGCTGTGCGCAGTGAGCCGGGCGGTGGGAGGACGCGCATGGGGGGAGAGTGGAAAAGGTGGGGGCAGGGGAGGTGATAAGGAATTTGGCTTGGGGTCCTGAGCTTGAAGGGCTGGTGAGGAGTCTGCAGGCCCAGCCTTGCCTGCCCAGGCTGGGGAGAGGGGACACATTTTGTGGGGTCAGTCCTCTGAGACCCCAGATCCCCACAGTAAGCCACTTGGACCTAGCGCCTGCACAAGAACACGCTCTTGAAATTCTGGGTTCAGCCTAAGAGCCTTAAAGCACCAGCGGCTCATCTGGGCCAGCCCCCTTTGCTCACATAAGCCCACATGGCGGATAAAGAAATTGAGGCTCAGAGGGGAGAAATGACCTCCCCGGGGACACCCAGCCCCCGAGTGCGTCTGCATCCTGAGATGCGCTCTTCCCACTTTGGCATACTGCAGCCCTCTTTCAAAATGATGTTTGTGAACATTAGTCTCAGTAAAGACAGCTAAAAAGCATGGGTTGGAGATGTTTTTAGCTGCCTGTAAGCCAGATAAAAGGTTCTGTTGTTGCAAAAATGCTCTTCTTGTGTATGCTATAAGCATCCATCAATTTCCGAAATTATCCAGCCTCCCTAACGAGAAATGACGGGCGCTTTCTGAATTTGAGATGAAGAGGGTTTTTTTTGGTTGTTGGTGGTGGTTTACTCATATCAGACTCTTTTCCTGCCCTGAGTGTAATATCCTAAGTTTCAGGGAGGCAGAGGCTGTTTTTTTTTCATCTCTGCAGCCCTGGCAGAGGAGGCTTCTCCTGAGTGGCCGCTCGGACACCTACAGTTGTGTGACGCTCTATATTCACACGCAAGTGGATCAGCATATAGAATGGTTATTGAACAAATGAATGAATGACTGAATGAGTTGGGCTCAAAAAAGGCACATCTTCAGGTTCTACGTAGCCAGGGATCACCAGCCTGAGACCTCTGCCTCAGGGTAAAGAAGAGAAGTCATATTTTTAGGGGAGGATGATAAGCCAGGAATCAGCCAAAAAGCTGACAAAAGAAATTCCAAATTTGGGTTCCCTGTCCAGAGCGAAGATGCAGGCACATCAATGCTAGAAGGGACCAGCATGAGTCAGTTGTCACCAGGTTATGCTGCATAACAAGCAAACCCAAATCTCAGGTTCTTACAACAACTATTTATCTCTCGCCCCTGTTGCATGTCGGTGGCGGGGGGCCCAGCTGCAGCAGCTGTGTGGTCCAGGCTGTGGTCAGGGTCACGTCAGCTCCACAGGCCTCTAGTCCCAGGACGCAGGCTGAAGAAGCAGCTCCTATCTGGGATGTTACGTCTCATGGCAGAGGGCAGGAGCTCGACAGGGATGGGACAGCTCCCAATGGCTCTTGAAGCCTCCACCACAAACCATCACACCGTCACTTAGGCCCACATTTTGGGGTTCAATCCAGTCACATGGCCAAGACCAACATCAATGAGCAGGACTGATGATGAATATTTGCTAACAATGGTATAATCCTTACTAGGATTTAGGGACCCCTGAGTCCAGCAGATTCGAAACTGTTCTCAGAAGCATTCTCCAACCCTCTCGGGCCACAGAGAACGAAGGAAGCGAGGGGTACCAGTGGACAGGGCTCGGGGACCGCCACCTCCAGCAACAACACCTCACTGTGAGGTGGCCACGTACATTTTCATTTGAAAGCTGCTTTAAAAAAAAAAGATTTTAAAAAATCATTGGTCTAATACAAGTCCTCCGTATTACAGACAGGGAGACAGAGACTTCACAAGGAGACACACGTGAAGCTGATCAGTGGCAGAGCTGGGACGCACGCCCAGCAAGAGACCTCTTCAGACAGCACCCAGGTCCACATGTATTCATATATTCATTCAACAAATATTTACCGCCCAATAACTCTGGGCGAAATTTTGGCAATCATAGCATTCTCCTTCATTCAGTCTATATTTTGACAACTTACTTGGTGCCTCATTCATTCATTCATTCAAAAACTATTTTCTGAGGGCCTACTATAGGCCAGGCCAGGCTACAGGCACTGGGCATACAGCAGTGAACAAAACCAATTTTCTGACCGTGGAATTTGCATTCTAGGGCAGACACAGATAATAAATGAAATAAACTATATATGTACAAAGTGTGATAAGCACTATGAAGAAGGAAAAAAAAAAAAGCAGAGAGAGGGGCTGGCCCGGTGGCACAGCGGTTAAGTTCTCACATTCCGCTTTGCCGGCCCGGGGTTCGCCCGGTTCGGATCCCGGGTGCAGACATGGCACTGCTTGGTACGCCATGCTGTGGTAGGCGTCCCACATATAAAGTAGAGGAAGTTGAGCATGGATGTTAGCTCAGGTCCAGCCTTCCTCAGCAAAAAGAGGAGGATTGGCAGCAGATGTTAGCTCAGGGCTAATCTTCCTCAAAAAAAAAAAAAAAAAGCTAAGGGAGGGAGTAAAGAGTGCCAGAGGGGTCATTTTGGACCAGGGAAGGTGTCTTTCCATAGGTGAAATCTAAGCAGAGATGTGTGTGAAGTGAGAGATGAAGCCACATGTGTCTGGAAAGAGAGGTGGTGGATAGAGCAGGTGCAAAGGCCCTGAGGTGGGTGCGTACCTAGGGGCTTGGAGGCGCAGCGGAAGGCCTAAGTGAGGTCAGAGGGCATGAGGTCAGAGATGTGGCTCGAACCTCAGCGGTCCCAGGAAGGAGGGCTGGGTTTGCTGATGTGGTGAGGACCCCCGGGACGGTTTGCATCAGGGGAGAGGTCTGATCTGTGTCTTCCACGCGCACAGCTTGGGTGAAGAACCCAGGGCAGGGAGCCCTATGAAGGGGGCTCTTGCCACTGTCTGCTGGCGGCTCAGAGGGCTGGGGGTGGTTTCAGCGTGTGGTCAAGACAGTCCCACTCCCAACCCCACTTCACAGGGAGCAGAGCCCGGGGAGATGGCCAAGACAGCGGACGCCCACCCCGGGGGCAGCAGGCTAGCGGATGGAACCGTGAGAGGGGCGGGGCCTGCCTCCGGGAGTGATGGACAAAGGAACAGCGCCTCTCCTCCAGTGGTGCCCAGGCTCTGCGAGCTCCCATTGGCTGGAATTCTGCCCCGGCGGCTGGCTGGGCGGGAAACGCCTCCCAGGTGCCCGCCTCGCAGGAAAACCGCCCAGATGACGGGCCACTGATCTGTGATTCCAGCCACGCTCAGGACGCAGCTGCCACTTGATTCGTCCAGATCTTTCCCTTTCCATCAACCTCCCGACCCCCTTCCTCCCATGAAAAAGTAAATGAGGTCCTTGGAGGGGTGGGTATTCTCTTCCTCATTTTCTTTTCACCTGGTATCTCCTTCTAACATCAGCGAAGCCATCCCCTCCCCGGGAAGTCTTCCCAAGCGTCCGCCACTTCTCGCTCTTTCCGTTATGTCCTCCCACAGCTCTTCCGAGGGTTGCTAGTTTCCCTTTTGGTCTGTGATTATTTGATTGATGTCCATCTGTCCCACTCACTTATGAACTCTGCGGGGGCTCTTTCATTTTGGGGGTGAGCTGGGGGTGGGGGGTGTCACCGTTGTATTCCCCACTCCAGCAAGTCCCGGATGCATAACTCAGTAAACGCGAGTTTCCTGCTTCTGTGGTGTTTTCAGGTCCTGTCTCCTCCAAGGATCAGGACCTGATGGCCAGGAGCTGTCTTAGGATTGGGGTCCTGGGGAGATTTTTTCTCTAATTTTTTGTGCAGTAAAATACACGTAAAATTGTGTGGAAGTGAATCTTCCAGCCCCACTCCAGCCTTCAGATGACTGCAGCCCTGGCCAACATCTTGACTGCTACCTCATCAGAGACCCTGAGCCAGAACCACCCAGCTAAGCTGCTCCTGGATTCCTGACCTGCAGACGCTGGGTGAGATAATAAATGTTTATTGTTGTTTGAAGCTACTAAGTTTTGGGGTACTTTGTTACGCAGCAATCGATGACTGATATAGTCACCCACTCTATCCTGCCAAGTTTGGCTGGCGCTGGCCTTTGCTTGCTTCTCAGAATCAGATCCATTCCCAAAGAATGAAGATTCGCCCTCACGGTGGCTTTGGGAAAGAACGTCATCCAATGTGGATTAACCGGCTAGTCTCCTGGGGAGTTTGGAGTTTCCAGTGACTTAGTGAAGACAAAAGGGCTGTGTAGGATGGAAGGGGGAGCAGTGGGGGAAGGGGGAGCAGAAAGAACCCAGATTTGGGCGTGAAGACCTGGGCTGGAGCCCAGCCTCTGTTGCTTGCCAGTCGAGTGACCCTGACAGGTGACTCAGCCTTCCGGGCCGCAGGCTCATTATTCGTCTAATAGACTTAGCTGACAGCACTGCTGTGAGCTTGACAGTCTGTTCCCCCGACTGGGTCTTTTTAAATTGCAAATCCGATCATGTCATTCTTTGCTTAGAACCTGTTAGTGGCCTCGCATTGCCTGGATAAAGGCGAACAGCCCCGGCTGGCCTGCACTGCCCGCCGCTGTGGGGCCTGCCTCTGCCCAGCAGGCAGGGTCTCCCTCATCCTTGCTCACTATGGCTCTCCCAGCTTTAACCACACCGCCCGTCCACTGGTTTCCTGAAGGTGCTACGTTCGATCCACCCACGGGGCCTGCGGCATGTGTGGGATTTTTCCACCTGAAAGATGCCCCCCTTCGACTTGCTAACTTCTCTGTTACCCTTCAGATCTCAACTTGAATGGGAAGCCTTTGCTGATGACTTAGGCCCCACCTCATGGCCCTCACCGTCATCTGCAATTACAAGGGTATTTGTGTGATAAATAGACAGGCCTGCCTCCCCCCGCCCCCCCCCATGTCAGTGAGCACCACAAGGGCGGGGCCCGGCTGCAGGCCGGCACGGGCACAGCGTAGGAGTGTAAGTGCTTGTGCTTGTGTGAAGTGAATGAGTGAGCACAGGGTGCCCGTTACTGGGCACATGTTAGCTTCCATCCCCTCCCCCATCCCCGGATTCCACTCTGACTTCAGGAGCTCCCCGGGGACCCAGAATTCAGGCCGAGTAAACTTATAGGGCAGATGCTTCCAGATTTCTGTTGGTTCTGAACTTTGGCACTATCTGTAATGTTTTCCAAAAAGCCGATGCCTGGGTCCCACTCTCAGAGGTTCTGGTGTAGAGCTGGAGTGCACTGGACAGCAAGATAATTAAAAGTACCCCCGGCCAAGCCTCAGAACCACTGCCCTGGCCGGAGGGGAGACGGGGGCCCTGGCAGAGACTGGCCAACCTGGAGACTGGAGAAACCCAGAGGCTGCAATGTGCCAGACACTGTTACAAGGATTTCCTTTAATTAACTCACGTAATCCTCAGAAGAGTCCCATGAAGAGGGTGGTGTTATTACCCCCTTTCACAGATGGGGAGACTGAGGCATGGAGCTATCAAGTAATTTGCACAATGATCCAGTCTCTTGGTGGCAGAGCCAAGATTTGAACCTCAGGGACTCTGGCTCCAGCATCCAGTGCTGGGCCGCCAGCCTATACTGCCAGTGACCCTGGAGAGGTACCCACTGACTGTCCTCACCCTAATGATTGCTTTCGCATCTTCTGGGGGCTGGCGGGGTGGGGCAGCTACCCATCTGGCGTCTCTATCTTTTGCCGAAAGGATGTGCCCCGAGCCAGCAGCACGCATCACGGAGACGAGGTCAGATGGGCCCAGCTGACCCATTCCAGCTGGGCTTCTCCGACCCCAAAAGCATCCGCCTGATGGTGGAGCCCATCATCGGCCTCAGGAAGAGACAGGTCGCTATGGAAACCACAGGACTCCACAGCCATACCACTGGCTGGCTTCAAGGAAATATTTTCACGGCTCTTTTGGGGCTCTGCTGTGAGGCAGCCAAGGGGGTTCTAGCTAATTGGGCCCCCCGTTTGGCCAGGACATCAGGTTAAGTCCCAGCATGCAGCAGCAGCTCTGGACCAGCCCTTCTCCTCACCTTGCACCCCCAGAGGTGCTGTTTCCAGCCCTCCCGTGGGAAGGCGCGTTGGTGGGGAGGTCTGTGGGTGATTGACATGTGGGGTTGAGTCTTTAATTAAACCGTGCATCATGTGCCAGTCAGAAGAAAAGAAAGTTCAACTCAAAGCCAGGGTCGTTATCCCGAGCATCATTTCAGGAGCTCTTTCCCATGGCGGAGAGCGTGACCTTGTCTAACAGTTGGGCTGAAATCCTTCTGAGGCCTCTCCGATCTGTTCCCGAGCCCTGCATGTGACTGTGTGGGGTCCGTCAGCATTCAGCCCCTGCCATCAGACTGGGTGACTGGTGCCGGGCTCAGCTTTGACGAGCACCAGACCTGTGGTTCTCAACCCTGGCGCCCGTTCGCATCCCCGGGCAGCTTTCAAAAAACACCCACATCCGGGCCTCACCCCCGGCCAATTAGACACCATGTTTGAGAGTGGCCGGGGCTGAGAACAAGTCCACCTCTGCTCCACACAAACGGGGAAACTGAGGCTCTGAGAGGAGAAGAGACTTGCCCTGGGCCTCCCAGGTGGCAAGGAGCGCTGAGGCCAGCCGGTTGCAGATCCTCTCCATCCTTCTGACACCCCACAGCTCCAAAGGTGGGGGTGGCATCGGGACCTGGCTGGGAAAGGCGGGGGCTCCTGGGGGGATCCCTACCTTTTGAAAAAGTGTGGAACAGTGTAAGGCCTTTCTAGTAAAGACGTCCTCATGGGCCAGCAGCCTCGGCATCACCTGGGAGCTTGCTAAAAAGAATCTCAGGGCCACCCCATACCTACTCCCATACCTACCGACTCAGAATCTGCATTTTAACAGGACCCCCAGGCGATTCACATGGACTTTCAAATTTGAGAAGCCCTGTGGTAATGACACTGGGATAGAGGCTACAACACTTGAGTTCTAGTTGCGTGACCCTAGGAAAGTTCTCTTAATTTCTCTCAGTTACACTTTCTCCATCTGTTTTATGGGGATACCCGAACCTTTAATGTCAAAGCTGGAAGGACCAGAGACGGGAAGCAAATTGACCAAGTGACACAGCAAAAGTGCGGCAGAGCTTCTAGAAGCAAGAGCAAGGCTCCTAGACCCGTGCAGCTCCCTCCGCTGTGTTGCCCCCCAGCAGGGCGGTGGGGGCCAGGGTGCTGCAGATACAGCAAACGCTCCAAGAGGCCTCCAGCTCTTCTTTGATATGTCGTTTTGCTCAAGTGTCATTGCTAGAAATTGCATCTCCCATCTGTAAAACTTGGGGATTTGGTTGCAGTCCCATCATGTCTTTGTGAGCTAAAAAAATAACAAAAGATAGCAAAACAAAAGTTGGTGCCAAGGAAGAGAAGTCATTTGAACTTGAGGGAAAAGAATGATGTGTCTACCTTCCTCCTCTTCCTCCTCCTCACTTGTTCTTGGCAGAGGGTTGTGCATGCCTGTGCCTGCTGTGCCTGTGCGTGCATGCATGCGTGTGTGTGTGTGTGTGTGAGGGTGGGCCTGTACATGTGCATGTTTGCGTGTCAGTGTGCAAGGGTGTGCCTTGCACACATGCATGTTGTGCGTGCATGTGTGTGTGAGGGTATACCCATGCATTCATGTTGTGTGTGCATGTGTGTGCAAGCATTTGTATGTCTGTGCATGTGTGTGTGTGTGCATGGCTGTAATTGCCTGTGTGTTCCTGGGTGTGCATGGTGTTGTGCATTTGTGTGCATGCATGTGTGTGTGGTGGTAGATGTGTGCATGCCTGTGTACCACATGCATGAATATATGTTTATGTGTGTGTGAGTACAAGTGTCTGTGTGCAAGCAAGCATGTGAGCCTGCATGTGCATGTGTGTGCTGTGTGTGCCTTGCAATGTGCCTGTGTGCACGTGCATGCTCATGTGAATGTGAGGAAACGCATACACCTGTGTGTGCATACACGCACATCTGTGCATGCATTATGTGTGCATTTGTGTGCTTGTGTATGCGTGCATGCCTAGGTGCCGGTGTGTTCATGTGTGTGTGTGCGTGTGTTAGGCAGTGTGAAACATGAGGTGGCTTAAATACCTTATTTGGGAGGCAGGGGGGCACTGGAAAGCCCAAAAAGTCCTTGACATTCAAGGGTTTTGCATGCAGCTTGGGCTCATTTCAACTGACTCAAAGGCCCGGGGCTTGTCACAGTTTATATTTTTGATGAGGCAAAAATGCCGGCGTGGAACTGAGCTGGTGAATGAGCCTGGCTGACCACCCAGGGATAAACACTGTTTCTTTCAAGAAAATGGCCTCCAAAGAGTTCCAATTGCTAGAGCTAATCATGGAAAGAAAGATGAAGACATCTGAAACATTACTGGCTTTCAGTCTGAAAAGCAGAAACAGGGAGTGGATTAAAGAGCAGAGTCGAATCTGGCCCTGGCTTAGAGCTCAGGCTCCAGACGAGCCCGCCATATGCAGCTCTCAGTGGAAACCAAGAAAAGTGATTCCCCACTGGGCTCGAGCGAGCCCCTGAGCCAGCACAGAGAACAGCTCAAGTGAGAGAGGACCCCTTAATAACCGCAGAAATGGCTTTAGTCCTGACTCCATGGTCGGTAAACCTGCGAGGCAGCGTGTTAACGCGTCAGTTACGCTTTGCTCCCTTTTAGAGACAGAGTTGATGCCCGAGACAGGACTTTCCAGTGGGGCATTCTTAAAGCTCTCTTGTTTTACTTCTTGTGCATGTCAAGGGCCCACAGTACCTGTAAGCATCAGAGAAAAATTGGGGGCTGTTGGGTGGAGTCAAACTTATAAGCACGTGAAAATTATTAGTAATAATATTTTAACGGCTCATCTCTATCAAGAGCTGACGATATGGTAGGTGTGAGCTAAGAGCTCTCATATTAAGTATAATTACGCTTATATTAAGTAGAATAATATGATTCTCCACCTCCAGGAAGTTCTTCCAGGTAAAAGTCTACAGATCCTTCAGAAGCAGCTAAAATTGTTGCCTGCTCTGGGAGACCTTTCCCACCTGTGTCAGCAATGACTTCCCTGGATCGCGGCTCCCGTCTGTCCCTCATCCTTGAGATCCTCATCCATCTGTTCCCAGCTCCTAGCGACGGGGGTCTGGGCATGGACAGAGGTCTGTGCTGGTGCACATAGACGTCACATGGGCCCTGGCCTGTCCATTGTCTCTGGGAACTCCCCTCCCCACCCTCCTGGACTGTAGCCGTCAACTCCGCTCGTTTCTCATTTTGGATAAAATTGGTTCAGGCTTTTCCACTTCAGATTTAATTTCTTATAAAAACATTAGGGAGCTGAGAACATTCTCTCTTGGGGACCGGCCTCCGTCCCCAGCAGGCAGCACACCGGGAAGCCATTGCTCTGGAGGGCAGGACGGAGGCTGCCCCGCAGCTCAGCTGGGCCCTGTCGCAGGCTCTGCTCCCCTCCCAGCCCTCTCCTCGGAGGTCATCCTCTCTCTGAATTGAAGCCAACGGCTCCGTCTATGCCCTGGATCCCCGCCCTTCCCACGTCTTCAGAGACCTCTCTCCAGCGATTATCCCTTCCTTCTCTCCTGGGTCTCCATCTTCCTTCTTTTCTAGAACTTTCTCAACAGCATTTCAGTGAATTCAAGCCTCTCCATCTTAAAAAAATGATAATAATACTAACAAACAATCCTTCTGGAAACCCTCAGCCCCCTCTGGCTTTGCACCATATTTCTCCTCCGCATTATAGTCACGCTTACTGAAAAATTAAAAAGAGCCAGCCCTGATGGCCTACAGGTCAAAATTCGGCACACTCCTCTTCAGCGGCCCAGGTTCAGTTCCCGGGCCCGGAAGCACACCACCCGTCTGTCAGTAGCCGTGCTGTGGCGGCGGCTCACGTAGAAGAAACAGAAGGACTTACAACTAGGATGTACAACCACGTATGGAGGCTTTGGGGAGAGGGAAAAAAAGAGAGGAAGATTGGCAACAGATGTTAGTGCAGGACAAATCTTTCCCCAGCAAAAAAAAAAAAAAAAAAAAGGCTGCTCTCAAAATTTTTTAAAAAACAATTAAAAAGAAAGAGAACAAGATGCCCTTGCCATTTGCACACCCCAGCCCCTCCTCACATGTGGTCTTTCTTTAGTTGGGCTTCATCCAGTGTCTGGTCGACACTCTTCAGCCCCTTCTTGGCAGCCTTTGGCCCTGCAGCCCATCTATTCCTTCTCGAGTCGTCCTGTTCCCCAGCTTCCACAGCCCCACACTGGTTTTCCGCCCACCTCTCCTTTCTTCCTTCTCCATCCTCCGCTCTCTCTTTTCCTAAACTGTAGTGTTCCCCTGGTCCTCTTCTGGTCTGTCTGGTCGACATTCTCCCCATGGCCAGCATGAGCCCCCGATCTATTGCTCAAGGCCAGACTTCTCTCCTGAGGTGCAGACCGTCACATCCAGCCTGCTGCTGGTCAGTTGCACTGGAGGGTCCCACAGGCGCCTCAAGCTCCAGACGACTCTAACTCAAGGCATCATCCCCCTCCTGTTTCCTACCCACATGGCCTTCCAACCTGCACCTCTCCTCCTGGAGCCCCCTTTTGGTGACTGCCCTCCTGCCCACCCAGCTGCCCAAAGGCCCATGCTGACTCTCCATCCAACACAACACCCCACACCTGGGCGACCCCAGGTCTTCAGACCCTCTCCCCGGAACCCGCTCTCTCCTCACCATCCCCACGCCACACCTCAGAAAAGGCCCTTTCACGCTGTCAGTTCCCTCCCAGATCACTGTCGCCCCCTCTCACCTGCTTTCCTTGCCTCCCGTCCTGGCCCTCCAACCCACTCCCTGCAGCCAGAGTGGGCTTGCAAAAGGTGGAGCTGATCCTGCCCATCTCTTCACTCATGCATCCCTCCTGATCTGGGTATCAAAGACCTACTGTGTGCCAGGCACTGTGCTACTCTGGGAGGACCTGTGCCTTAGTCTGCACAGTTCACATTCTAGTGGAAGAGACCTGAAATAAACAAACATGTTATCAAGTGTCAAGTGGTGATAAATGTTATGAGGAAAGATAAAGCAAGGAAAGAGGATGGAGAGTGACGGATGGGGGGTGGTGAATCTTAGGTAGAGAGGTCAAGAGAAGCTTCTTTGAGTAGGTGACACTGGAGCAGAGATATGAATGAAGTGATCAAGTGAACCATGGCAGGGGCCAGGGGAGTCTGTAGAGGAAGCACATTCCAGGCAGCGATAACTGCATGTGCGAAGGCCCAGTGGCAGCTGGGCACATAGTGTGTTTCAAGGAAGAGCAGGCTTTAGCCCTCTGTGCTCCATTGAGCTACGCTGAGCTCAAGTCCCTTGCACACACCTTCTGGAAACCTGCTCCCTGCTTAGCTTTTATTCAGCTGTTAGACTCATCTCCTGCTGCGAGTCAGTCTAGAAGCTTGCCCAGGCTGGGTTAGGGGCCCCTCCTCTGAGCCCCCGTCACCGCAGGGGACAGCCTGACCTGCAATTGTCTGTTTACGGGTCGCTTGTTGTTCTTTGTGGAGAAGGGATGGCATCTGATTCGTTTCTGTGCCCTGAGACGCAGACAGCGATGAAGGGTTTGGTGAATGTTTTAACCAGGTCTTGCTGCCCAACAAACCACTCCAAATTTAGTGGAGTAAAACAGACACTACTTTCTTCTGCTCTTGGCTCCTGTGGTCGGGATTTGGGGCAGAGCACAGTGGGAATGGCTCGTCTCTGCTTCATTATGTCCAGAAGACTCAAGCGGCCAGGGCCAGAGCCACCCGGAGGGTCCTGCATGCACGTGTCTGGCCTTTGGAGAGGGCTCAGCTAGGACTGTGCCCGGAGCATCCCCCCAGATGGCCTCTCCACGTGGATCGGGCTCCTCGGCACAGCGGCTGGGTTCTGAGGGGGAGCACCCCGAGAGCAAGAGAACGTTCCAACCAGGCAGAACCGCATGGCATTTTCTGAGCTGGCTTTGGAAGTCGCAGAGCATCACTCCAGCACACGCTGTAGGTCGAAGCAGTCAGAAACTTGTCCGGATCAAGGGGAGGGGAGACAGACCCCACGTCTGGAAGGGAGGTGTGTCCAAGAATTTGGGAACCACAGCTTAAAACCCTCCAGTGAACACATCAAATGGTTGAGATTTGCACTCCATGTTACAAATTGCCAAGTGCTTTCACGTCGTCCTCGTGTGGTCCTCCCTGAGATTCAGGGATGACGACACGGAGGAGCAGAGAGGCGATGCGTGCAAGGTGGGCTCGTAAGAGGCACACAGCCAGAGCCGACGCTGCAGGGCAGGGCCACATCGGGAGCGTGCCCAGCCCAGCGGGCCCGCAGTGGGTCTCACTGACACAGAAATAATTGTGGCTCACACTTACCACATGCCGGGCGCTGTTCTGAGTATTTCACAAGTACTAATTCATTTAGACTTCATTGCAGTCCGATGAGATGGCGGCATTATTAACCCTGTTTTACAAGAGAGGAAACTGAGTCGCAGAGAAGACAGCTGGGGTAGATTGCCGTGTTCACAATCCCCATGTCTTCCCTGTGTTAGAACATCCACATAAAATCTCTGCCACGTGATCCCCGGTACCTTTCCCTGCAGTGGACACAGTACGTTTTCCTAACCCCATGGATTGTGGGCTGGCTGGGTGACTTGCTTCGGCCAATGAAATGTGGCAGAAGTGACAGTGTATCCTGAGTCCTTCTGAGCTGAGGTCTCAGGAGGCAACTCATGTGTCCACCCACCCTTTTGTGTTCCAATGATCCGCCGTGAGAAGTCACGCCCTGGGTGCTGCAGGCTCTTCAGCCTGGGGGGCGTCCCAGAGCAAAGATGTGGACCAGACCGGAACCCAGTCCTGGAGCCAGGACCAAGACTGGGGTGAGCGAGTGTGGCAACTGCCTCTAGTGCAAAAATTTAAGGAGATGCCACAAAACTCAGGAATCAAGCTAAATATTTTCATGTAATATTTTTAAAATAAAAAGTAACGCAAAAAAATCCCCTGCTGTAGACTGAATGTTTGCGTCTCCCCAAAATTCATACATTGAAACCTAACCCCCAACGTGGCGGTATTAGGAGGTGGGGCCTTTGGGAGACGATTAGATCATGAGGGTGGAGCCCTCCTGAGTGGGATTAGTGCCCTTATAAAGAAGACCCCAGAGAGCCCCCTTGCCCCTTCCACCGTGTGAGGACACAGCGAGAAGATGACCGTTTATAAACCAGGAAGCGGATCCTCACAAGACGTTGAATCGGCTGTCACCTTGATCTTGGACTTTCCAGCCTCCAGAACTCTGAGAAATAAATTTTTGTTGTTTATATCAGCCAGTTTATGTTGTGATATGAGTATGTTGTGAATATCCAGTTCATGGTATTTTTGTCATAGCAGCCAAAACAGAATAAGACATCCACAATGAACGAAACATCAAAATTTTAAATAAAGACAGGATCAGCATTGAAGTCAAGCGTAGCAACGACCAGCTTAGACCACTCAAACTGCAGTTGACCTGGGGTCCGGTAAGGATGAGAAGAAACCTTTGGGAGCGGTTTGTTACACAGCATTATTGCAGCAATAGCTGACCCATACAAAAAGTAATTTGCCCAAGGACCTTCAACCTGCAAACAGCAGAGCCGAGATTTGGATCCAGATGGTCTCAGACTACAGTCCAGGTTATTAAGAGTTAGAATGCTCGCCTCTCTTGTTGAGATGCACATGAGGTGCGTGCCCGGGATATCTGGGTTGGTTTAGTCCTTACCCTGGGCTCTGACTCACTTTCCTCTCTGGTGTTCCATTTCCTAGATGAGGCTGGAGTCCCTCCCTGAGGGCCATCCCCAGTCCCCTTCCACCTGGCACAGGATCCTGGCTCTCTTCCCTTCATTCCACCGGAGACCCTAATAAGACTGATCTCAGATTCCATAGCAAGGTGCCAAACCAAGGTGAAATTTTCAATGCATATGGCCAAAACTCAACTACTTGGCCCTCGTATTTCTCACCCATGTCAAAGACATAAAGGAGTCAGTAGAAAGAGAATTTCTTGGGAAAGAGAATTTTTGGAGAGCGCCCTGGTGTGCTATGAGAGTGTCTGTCCCTCGTCTCAAGCCTAGAGTGCTTGATGGGCGTCCCTGTAACTGAGGGCTCTGTGGCCACTATTTGTCCTCTGCCTGATAAATCTAATGGGTGGTAGACTGGGTTAGACGCTAAAGATCCTTACTGAACTCAGACCAAATTATACTTAGGGTTGATGGGGGCAAAGGATGTGAATTTCCTGTGGACCAGATGTGGGATAACCATGAGATAAAGCTGCCCTGGGGATGCCCTGCCAAGAGAGCACCCTGGAGGAGCAAGAGGCCTCAGCACAAGGAACCTACAGGTATTGGAACATTCCCAGGGGGCTGGAGGACTAAGGAAGCAACCCAAAAAGAGATGCACAGTGTTCCAGCAAGACGCCCACAGCGGAGAGATTCCCAGTGTTGGCGGGATGGTCTCCGAAAGTCTACAAAATTACCCGTGAGATTTTAACACCATTGTTAAACATCGACTATGCTCTGAGCGTGACGCCATCTCACCACAATACCATAGCACCAGGCAGGTAAGAACTCCCTGCTCCCTTGACCTCTCCCCCTCCGCCCCCAGACCCGCCTCCCAAGGATGGAGGAGAGAGAAACCGGAATTAGTTAAAAGGGAAGATGGAGAGTGAAAAAAAAGAATCTGCCCACTCTTCTCTTCCCCGGATTCTGGCTTTTTGTGCGCAGTAGACCTCAGCTGGGGGAAAGACAGAAAGGCTTTCCTTGGAATGAAGACGGAAACGTTGATCGTCACACCAGCCAAGGACTTTTAATTGGGGCTGCATCTGCCACCTGAAGTGGTTTTAGCATAGATGAGAAAAATCGTGAGACAGTCCAAGTCTTCCTCGAGGGAGGGGAAAATAAAGCCCAGAGCTGTTTTAAAGAAGCAGTGGGAGGTCAGGGCTGCTTCTGGCTGCGTCCACTGAGTTGAAGTCAGCTTGCATAGGGTGTCCTGAGGCCTGGACTGGATACAGGAGGGCCACCGGGTGGAGACCGATGGCTGGCCAGCAAGAGGGTCCCTCCTCTTTTTCCAGTAGCCAGTCGCCATTGGCATGGGCAGCCTGCAAGGACCCATGTTTCCCAGCCCTTCTCATCCATGAGCACGAGACTGAGTCTTGCCAGTGGAAAGTGACTGGGAGGGATGTGTCTGGGGCCCTGAAAAGAACAGGGTCTTAGATGTGAAGGAACCTGAAACGCGGACGCTTGAGTGACCAGGTCGGGCAGAGCCACCCTTTGGCCTAGCACCCTCATCTCGGACTTTTCCACGAAAAAGAAGCTGAGTTCTCCTGTTACAGTGGCTGGGCCTTTTGATACGAAGGGTCGGGCATCTCACTCCCTCTGAATCACACCTGCCCAAGTTCTCTGACCACGTTCAGACATCGCACCCCAACCTGGCTGGCCTCTCCCTCTGGAGAACAGCCCCGCAGCTGTTCATGAAAGCTCTCTCATAACTGAGGAAGCCCCTCAGTTATGAATGCTCTGGGGAAAAAACAGGCTCTGCAGTCAGATGTGGATTCTAGCGCAGCTCTGCCACTTACTGGCTGTGCAACCTTGGGCAAGTGGCTTTACCTCTCTGAGCCTCAGTTCCCTCATATGCAAAAAGGGATACATAATCCTTCCACATACATTTGCCATGAGGATCCAATGAGAGGATGCAGGGAACATGCCTAGCACAGTGCTTGGTGCATAGTAGGTCTTCAACAAAGATCAGCTCTCTTTCCCTTCTCCTGTTCCCAGCAGCCTTTGCTTCTGAGCCCCAGCTGGCCTCCTGTCAGCCCCCACCAAGCCCTGATGCAGACTGGTTTTTCTTTTGAGTCAGTGACAGGTTCAGAGAGGTGGAACAGAACAAGTATTTAGAGTTTGCAGCGCAGAATTCTCTGAAATCAGATTCCCGGCTCCCTTCCTGGGGCCGGGAAGGGAGCTAGCTGTCCTGAGCTCGTCTCTGAACGGTCTTCCCGTGAGCAGAATTTTCCTACCATCTTACTCCACCCTCCATCCCAGGGCTAAGAAGAGACTGGTCAGAGAAGTCGCCCTCCTCTGCTGAAGCCCTTTGCTCACTCGCCCCATTCCAGGGCGAGTCTGTGGGATGCGGGACACGGGGCTGGGGCCGGGGCTGGAGCGAGCGTGTTCTGTTTAGCAACGATCGGAATGTTGTGGGTTATGTAATAGGAATATTAATTCCTTCCTGCAGAGAACATGGGCCTGCAAGGGGCTGTGCCTGTGTTGTCTGGTCCAGCTGCCCTTCTCCCCATCTCCCACTTAGAGATGAAGAGACTGAAGCCTGGGGAGGACGTGACTCATTCACTGGCCACCCGGAGGGAGCGGGTGGCAGAGGTGGGCCCCATGGTCCAGCACACTCAGCTGCCTCCCCGCTAGCCCTTCTGATGGTACGGCACTGGTCCGCGATGGAGAAGGGGGTCTTCACCCCCACGTCTCAAAACGACAGAAACCAGGACTGGGGAAGCATCAAGGTGACTTGCCTCCCACACTGACCTTCTCTGGCTGGTGTGGGCAAAGGATAGGAGGGCAGCTGGGCTTCAGATGGACAGAGGGAGGAGCTGGGCTCCCAGGTGGACGGAGGGAGGAGCTCTCCCCCAGCTCCCCACCCCCAGCCCCCCTGGCTATGCCTCCACCAGAGCCAGTCTCACCTGGCTTTGTGAACGTGCATGTGCAAACCTCTCCCTCTGGGTCGTGAGCTCCTGGCAGGCAGGGACTTCTCTCGGAACCCATCCATCTCCAGGCCGAGCATCTGCATGCTCAGGGCCTTTTGCCCATTGATCAGAAGCACAGACGCATCTCCATCTCCCAGATGCCAACTCCTTCCTCCCCCGCATGGAGCTAAGGTGGCCTGTGGTTTCGAATCCCCCACCTGCACTTCAGCGGCCGTGCCATCTTGGACAGATACTGAACACAGGGTCAACCTGAGGATCGTGATCCTCACGGAGTGAGAAGATTCGAGGCTGACGTGAGACGCGACGCGTAAAGCACACTGCAGGTGCACGCTGATTCCCGTTTCCTTCCTCCACCCAAGGAGGACCGTGGGAGGCGGCACGTTCGGGGCTGCACGGGGACAAGACCTTCTCCTGCCACCTGCACCTGCCATCCCCACCCACAGCCCGTCTCATTCACACGAGGGCACACTCGGCCTGTGCAGTGTTTATTAAATACTGTCCAGAAAGCTGTACGTCGTATCAACCATACACAGACGTGAGCCGTGTCCCCACCTTGAGGGTCAACAGCCCAAGTGAGGCTGCCCACTCGTGACATTCGGGCCAGACCACTCCTTATCGTGGGGCTCTCCTGGGCTCTGGAGGGGGTTCAGCAGCATCCCTGGCCTCTACCCAGCAGAGGCTAGTAGCAGCCCCCAAATCTTGACAATCAAGAATGTTTGCAGACATTGCCAAATGTCCCAGGGGAAAAAAATCAACACTCCACAGGAGCCACACAGAACTCACACATATGGTGACCCCAAAGGGCTAACAGTCCAAGGGGGAACCCCAAAAGGCTGACAGTCCAGGGGGCCCACTCCTGTCTGGCCTGGCCACCCCTCCAGAGGGACACAGACAACTCAACACACATAACCCTGGGCGGCCCAGAAGGGCCAGGGCCCAATAAAGGGCACAACCTCCCATCCTGGGTGCCCCCGCCCCTACCTACTGAAGCTTGAAGACTGCCTCAGTGTGGACGCGCAGGGTGAGGGCCTGGGGCAGTGCAGTCCGGGGCGGGAGAGGCCAGCTTCAGTGGGGGAAGAGGCGCACCTCCTCTTGGAAATGCAGAAAATACACATGGTCAAGGACACAGCTTAGAAACGAACCCACTTTAATCGGTAGTGTACACAGAGATCTGAGGCAGGGAGCGCGTGACTGGGTGAGACCAGGCCACACACCTGTCCTGGCCAAGGTACCTGGTCCACTTCGAAGGGTCAGGCAGGGGCCGGGCGGGGACACAGAAGCAGGGTCAGAGCTGCTGCCTTGGGGTGTATGGGGTGCAGAGCTGGGGCCGGAGCACGTGTATATGTGTGTGTTCACGTGCGTACATGTCTGTACATGGGCACAATGTACACAGAATCCCCAGGAGCCCTCCCAGGCAGACTCAGGGAGAGGGTCAGGAGAAGACGCCTCAAATCTCTGAAGGCCCCAGGGGCTGAGGCAGCCTCAGGAGAGGGGCCCATCACAGTGTGTGCTGAAGGCCCAGTCCTGGTCCTGCTTCCGCCACTCAGAGACTCGCTGTGTGACCTGAGGCAAGCTCCTCCCCCTCTCTGGGCCTCAGAATGATTCACTAGATGATCTCCAAGGCTCTTTGCAGCCCTAAATGTCAATATTTTCAAGGAGATTAAGATACAAAACGTGTTTAAGAGCTGATGACAAGAGTTTTTGGTCTACAGGTTCAGATCCCGCCACGCCTGGCGTCCAGCACGTCCACTCCCAGGTACGAGGGAAAGACCCACCGGGAGCTTTTATCACCTGCCTCTCCCGGGCTCAGCTCAGGCTCCCAGCTGCTCCTCCACGCCTCCCAACAGCTGGTGTGCAGAAGGCAGTGGACAGCAGGGCTGGGCCGGTGAAGGGACAGAGGCCGGGCCGGGGAGCGCCCTGGCCTGGGGGGCGGAAAGTGCACTGCTCACCTTCTTTGCTTCCCAGCACACGGTGGGCCCTGCACCCAGCAGGTGCTCCATAAATGTCTGAGGAACGAGCACAGTGGAGGACAGCCTGGCACTCGAGGGCGCCAGGGCTGGCGCTCGTCACTTCCCCTCTGAGTCTCAGCCTCCCCCTCCGTGAAATGGGGGCAGGAGCCGCGGCCCGGCCTGCCTGCCCCACCTTGCAGGGGTCCACGGTGAAGCTGTCCAGCTGCAGATGGGCCACGGGACCCCATCCGGACGCGGGAGGAAGGCGTCCCCAGTGGAGGCCGCGTATTGCACTTGGGTAGGGGCCTAGCCAGCGAGGGGTCACCAGGCTTGCACAGTACAGTAACATCCACTTCTACCGCTACGCATGACATGAAAACAGCTGCAGCCACAAAGCACAGCCAGCGGACGAGAGGAAGCGGGGCGAAGAGGTGGAGGAGGGCAGTCCAGGATGTGGACGTGGTCTGGGAGATGTGGCCGGCCTCCCTTCGGACACACAGATGCCCCTGCTCCATGTCAGGGACAGCTAGGGGGCTGGGGGAGAAACAGCTGAGCCAGAAGGCAAGATTTTCAGGGTCGGGGGGTCTCCCAGCCGCCACCTAAACCAAGCTGGGTCTTACACCAGGAGAGCGGCCACCTCTCCCCTCTGGCTCTGGGCGTTGTTTTCAATCTGTGACTGTTCCAGGGGGCGCTGTTGGAGGCGGGGGTCCCGGCCCCTCTGGCATCGCTGTTTCTTGCATCCCAAGGACAGGAAAGCTCCGACGGGGGTCCCCGCATAAGCCCAGGGTGTCCCCCGACCTTGTTTCCTGCCCCGCAGAAACCCATCTCCCCACGGAGGAGACGAAACCACGGGGGAGCCGTGGAGAAGAGGGATTCGAGGGAAGCAGCGGGAAGGCAGGAGAACGTCCAAGGTCAGAGGCCGGGGTCCTCCAGGCTGGTGCCCAAGGTCACTGAACACGACTGCTGTGGGGTCTTGTCCAGGGGACATCGGGGGCCATCCCGTAAGGCACCACCCAAGGCGCCCCCCCCCCCCCCCCCCCCCCCCCCCCCCCCCCCTGGATGGTGCACTTGTCCCGCTCTCGGGCCTGGCCCTCCCGAAGGACCTTGGCCTTGATGTACTTGAGGTCACTGTTGACGCTGGGCCGGCGGGCGAAGGGTGACACCATGCCGTAGGCGTCCATCTCCTTGACGCGGCGCATGCAGAACGGCCTGGGGTGGAAGGCGTCGCCGTACTGCACGGAGATCTTGCGGTGCAGGGCCGGGCTCATCTCGTGCGGCAGCTTGGCCATGCTGAAGAGCACGTAGAACATCTCGTCCACGTTGGTGTTCTTCTTGGCCGACACCTCGAAGTAGGCGCAGTTCTCGTCGCCCGACACCAGCAGCTCGGCCTCGGTGGCGGGCACCTGGCGGCAGAGCTCGCCGTGGTCGTTCTTGTTGCCGCAGATGACCATGGGCAGCTCGGCCGCCTCCTTGGTCTTGTTCTTCAGGCACGACTTGACCTCCAGGATCTGCTTCTGGAGCCGCTTGACCTCGTCGAAGGACTCCCGGTTATCCAGGCTGAACACCAGGATGAAGACGTCGCCTGCGGGAGGGAAAACCCAGGTGGTGAGTCCACAGGCCGGCGCCCGACCTCCCTTGTGGGCCCCCTCTACGTGACCCATCACCCCGCCCGCTGACGTTTAGGGGCACTGAGCCCTTCGCGCAGCATCACTGACTTAGCGCTCCACTGTCTCTGTGGGGACATTCTGTTATTCTCCCATTTTCCAGAGCGGGAGACTTGAGGCCCGAGGGTTAAATCCCTTGTTCGAGGTCCCGTAGCTAATATGGGCGCATATGGTTCAAACCCAGTGAATTCACCCTACGCTTCCCTGCAGGGCTGGAGACGGGTGAGTGAGTTGTGCACCTGTGCGGACTTGTTCGAATAATAATAAAGACGATTTCCATGAGGGCCGGGGTCTTGCGTATCTTGGTCAGTGCACATCCCCAGTGCCTGGACTAGAGCCTAATGCATAGTAGGAACACAGAGAGTTGGCATCAGGCAGGCTAGCTCAACATGCCTCCTCCACCTAGTAGCCACACGGCCCTGAGCACGTCATGCGACCTCTCTAAACCTCAGTTTCCCCATCTGTCCCCAGCGGATGAAGTCCTGGCCTGTAGGATGATTTTGAGCATTTCACGAGACAATGACTGGGCAGCGGCTTATGCCTGGTGATCTTAGGTCTCAGTAATAATGATGAGAACAAGGCACCTGTGAGCACCAGCGTGGGTCACGTGCTGCATGCCCACTTTTCCCCTTGACTCCTCCCAAAACCTCTGTGAGGGAGAGTTCATCACCCTCATGTTACAGGTAAGCAGCCTGAGGCTCAGAAAGGGCAAACAACCTGCCTAAGATCACACAGCTCAAAGATGGCCAGGCCGAGATTTGGACCTGATCTGTCCTCACCTAGCTGGTGCCCAGCACCCAGCGAGGGCTCTCTGCTCCTTGAATAAGTCACGGACGAGTAAGTGAACGCCGGCCTCCAGGGCCCACACCACCCCTGCCTCAACTCGCTGCATCGGCCAAGATACGTCTTTGAGTCTGAAACACGGATGATGCAGAGGGGGGCGGGGGTGGCAGGGAGGGCGAGGGAGGGCCCATGCCTGCAGCCCAGTTTCCAGATCTTACTACAGTGAGCACAGCCTCACACCCAAGGCACCTTCCACACTGTGGCTTAAATTCGCAAGAACCTGGGGGGAAATGTCAAGATCCCTGTTTTACAGATGAGGAAACTGAGGCTCAGAGGCGCGGGTAACTGGCCTGCTTCTCAAGAGAAGACTCAAGCGGTTCCAGCTCCTGGCAGCACCTCTGTCCATTCCTCTGAGCCCCAGAGCGCGCCATGTGCCCCGGTAACAGCACATGTCACAGCCAAAACTGTGTCCGGCCAACAGCGTGCTCTGACCAGTCAGCTCGCGGGCACAGGGAGACCTCATCCCCCTCGTGGTCTCGGAGCCCAGCGCACAGTGGGTGTTCACAAAGCTGGCTGAATGGACAGGATGGGCTGGACGAATGACGGTGTGAGCTGTTTAGAAAGGCAGCGCCAGCCTGGCAACCGATTCTGCTCGTGCTGCCAAACCCCGTCCCATTGGGCTAATCCTAGGCCCCTGAGGACTCGGCGGCCTTGACATATTCAAATGCAAGACTGCGATGCCAAGCTCCAGAGACGCGGCTGGCAACGGAAGCAGGGCTGGTGGCGGGATGAATGCCTTTAGCATCTCCTGGGCACCAGCACCAGGCTGGAAAATGAGGCCAGGGTCGGGGGCTGGCGGGAAAGAGAGCAGGCAGCAGACAGGTGTGCCTGGAGTGATGTGCGCACGGGAAGAAGAGATGACGAAAATACTCTATTACGGGGATAAGACCATGAATGTCAGCGTGTGCAAGGGGCGTCCAGGAGTGTCCACGTCAGACTGATGGGGTGGTCACCTCCGGGGAGGGGGAGGATCCCAGGGTTGGGGTCATGGGTCAAGGGAGCTTTTTAGCCTTTTCTGCATGCTTAAAGGAAGGTGTGAGTATATTATTTGTGTAATTAAAAATTAATTTGGGAGGCCAGACCCATGGCGTAGCAGTTAAGTTTGGCATGCTCCACTTTGGTGGCCCGGGTTCACAGGATCAGATCCCAGGTGAAGACCAACACCACTCATCAGCCATCCTGTGGCAGCAACCCACATATAAAGTGGAGAAAGATGGGTACAGATGTTAGGTCAGAGCTAATCTTCCTCAAGCAAAAAAAAAAGAGGAAAATTGGCAATAGATGTCAGCTCAGGGCGAATCTTCCTCAGCAAAAAAAAAATAAAATAATAATTAATTTTGGAAATTGCATGTGGCTCCTCTCCACATCTCCTTTCCCTCCTTCTGACGTTAGCCCCATTTATATGGGTGGGTGCCCAGTCCTCTCCCCAAGGCAGGGAGAGCTGACATTCCAGCAGTAGCCACTGTGTGCTGGAAGCACCCCCCCCCCCCCCACCACTTTTGGTCAGTCCTCACAGCCACACCGGGGAGAAGCAAGGTTATGCCCGTTGTGCAGCTGGGGAGACAGGGATTCAGACGTCTGGTCACACGTCTGGGCCACCAAGCAGTGAAGCCAGGACTGGAACCCAGGTCGACCCAGGGCTCCTGCTATCCACACACTCCTCTCCAAAATATGGGGTCTGGGGGGTGCAAGTGCGATCTGGGTCAGATGGTCAGCAAGGACCGCCCGGAAGAGGAAGCTGTCCACCTGGGGCATTCATGGAGGGTCTGGGGCAGGGGACGGGAATGGCTCCGGTTTCTCGGCGCAGAAGGGTCTCTATCTGGGGGGGTTAGTGATGGCTGGAGGGTTCCTCACTCCTTCCTTCCCTCCCTCCCTGCCCGGCAATGCGAGGGGCAGGCCTGGGGAATGACCCCACGGCCGCAGCAGGCACACTGCGGCTGAACCTAAACCCAACAGTTACTGTGCACTTCCTGCGTGCTCACCACGCACCCACAGACAGTGACTCGTTTCATTCTCACCATGCCCTCTGGGGTGGGTGCCAATGTGATGCCAGTTTACAGATGAGAAAACTGAGGCACAGAGACAAAGTCACTTGCCCAGGGGTACAAAACCAGGATGCAGTGGAACCAGGACAGGACCCAGGTGGCCAGGTTTCCGGGCCTGCCCTCTTAGCCACCGCACAGAAGTGCCTGAGTGATGTGAGGATGGTCTGGCCTCCCCCGGCCCCCTTAATCCCCACAGTCTCCCACTCCCTCCCCACTGCTCCCCTCCTGGCAGGTTCCAGAGGCTACAGGGGAGCTTGGTGGTAAATAAAGCATGAGAGCCAGACAGCCATCTATCAGCTGTGTTACCACCTGGAGTAACTTAACCTCTCTGGGCCTCAGTTTCCCCACTTGTAAGATGGAAGCTAAAACCTACCTCCTCGGTTAGGTGTGAGGATTACATAAATACGTGCCCAGCTCTAAGAACGGGTCTTGATAAGTGTCAGCTGTTGCCATTACTGCTACTACGATTGTTACTGAGCCCCCAGCTGGGGCAGGGCCCCTGGCTGGACACTGCCCAGTCCTGCCCTACCTCGCTGAGACGTGGGAAAGGCCTGGGGCGTCAAGAGACCGGAGCCCAGCAGACTGACCACGGGCCCCGGAGCCCTGCCAAGTCACCTCCCGCAGGAGGAGAAGGCAGCAGCCCCTTGGTTTCTGCACCCGCATCCTCGGCGCCCACGCCCGCCCAGGCACCCACCTGTAAGGATGGAGAGCCTGCGCATGGCGGGGAAGGGGTGGTTGCCGGACGTGTCCAGGATGTCCAGCTGGTACATGTCCCCACGGATGTTGTAGACCTTGCGGTGGAAGTCCTCGATGGTGGGCGTGTACTGGTCGTCGAAGCGGCCGTTGAGGAAGCGGGAGACGATGGAGCTCTTGCCCACCCGCGAGGCGCCCAGCACCACCATGCGGTAGGAGTTTTTGGCGGGCACGCTGAGCGCGCAGTTGCCGCTGGACAAGGTCTTCATCATGGCTCGGGGCTGCGGCAGAGAGCAGGGAGCAGGCGTCAGGGGCCCTGGGCCCGGCCCTCCTCCGCGTGCTCCTGTCTGGGTCTCAGTTTTCTGTCTGTAAAATGGGCTCGACTCACGGGGCTGTCGTAAAGAGCTCTGCATATGGGAAGACCTCAAAAAGGCTAACTCTCAGGCCCCGTCCTCTCCATTCTGGCCTCCCAGGAGCCTGTGCCTGCAGGACAGGGCACAGGCCTTCAGCACGGGCATGGGGGCTGTGACCTTAGAGCCCCCCGGGGAGAAGGGAAAGGCCACGTCCAGACCAGTCCTCCATGCCCAGGGCCACGCTGCCCTGGGATTTTCACCCCCAGGCCCTGGGACTTTGGCCACCTCCAGGAGACCCAGGGACCTGGACTAGGTGATGCGGGTCAGAGAAACAACCCAGGAGTGACGCAAGCCGCTCAGAGCTCCAAGGGTTGATGGTTCCAGAGCACACCCAGAACCTTCCATAGGAGCCTCTTGGCCTTGTGGAAGAGGCGGAAATGGACCCAAGCTCCAAACCCCAAGTGGAGATGTGCAAACCTCCAGAGGCCCTGGGAGGCCCTCCCCAGAGGCTGTTCACAGCCAAGCCCTCCTTTCCGATTTGAGCACCCCCAGAACCCCCGAGCCCTGAGCCCCAGTCGCCCTAGTCAGTGTGAGCTCTGCTGAGACCTGCCCCCGATCCATAGCTCATGATAGTCCCTCCCCCAAAACACCCTCTTCGCTTCATGTTTCAGGGTCTGGCCCAAAGGCCACCTCCTCTCTGAAGCCCTCCCTGACTTCCCACCCCACCCCAGCAGGAAACCCTCCCCTCTCTAGAGAAGAGGAAGTGCAAATGGGCACAGACCAGCTGAAATACAGACCCTCTCTGCTCTCAGCAGGTTGCCACCCATGGCTGTGCAGGTTGGGCACTGCACCAGGCACCCAGAAAGTGGGGGCTGTCTTTGCAGAGTCCATCTGCTCAGAGAAGGCACCTTCTTTCAATCTGCACAAAAGGCAGCACCTGCTAATACGCCTGGTCCCGACCCCCGGTGGCCCTAGGTCAGGAGCCTGGAGCACCATGTCCATTCCCCTCAAGGCTGTCTCCAACCTGGTAACGTTCGATGTCTGCCGTGACTTGAACATTACAGGACCCGAGGTGGACACACCTCCCATGTGCAGGTCTCCCGTGCAGGGCACTCAGGCCTCCGTGTCTGCTTGCCCAGCCCAACTGAGAGCCACTGAGCAGTAAGCTGGAACCCAGAAAGACCCTTCTAGAAAGCTCTGGCTGGCAGCGCCTGTCAATCTCAGTAGCATACATACTCCCACATGGCCAGCTCCAAGCTATAGGACAGCTGCTATGAATGAAGGGACACGTGCAATGAGGCCGCTCAGCACCCTGCAGACCAGGCCCGGAGTTGTGACAACAGCCACCACTGACCAAGCCGGTGCCGTGTGCCAAGGAGAGGACAGCGACAGAAGCTGACATTTATTTCGCAGCCAACAGATGCCAGAGTCTTCAAATGCTGTGTATGTCACAGCCCACTTCGGCCCTCAGTAACCCCCCAAGCTAAGCAGAGTTGCCCCAATTTACAGATGAGGAAACTGAAGCCCAGAGAAAGTTTAGGAACTTGCTCATGGCCACACAGCCAGTACCCAGCCAAGGGGGGACTTGAATCCACACAGTGTGGCCCTGTGCTGCGGAGTCTTCTCACCGCCTCCCCACGAGGTACATATTATCCTCCTCTTTCACAACGAAGGACCCTGAGGCTCAGAAGTCTATGTGACTGGCCCGTTTAGTTAATAAGGGAGCCAGGACAGTGACGCCAAGCCTGAGCCCCCCCCCCCCCATTCCCCTCCCCGTTTATGCTTGAAGCCACCTCTCAATCTATCCCACAGGATTTCAGTGCATACATACAGCAGGCACTCAATAAATGACCCATGAATGAATGGAGCGAGTGGCTTTTCCTCTGGAGCCAGCCCGAGGCCCCCTTCTGGGGGCTTCTCCTCCACCCCCACCCTGCCTGCCGGCCCAGGGGCTGTGCTCAGGAGGGTCTCGGTGCCCCGGGCACACCCGGGGGCGGGCAGTGGGGAGAGGGGGCGGCAAGACCATCCCCAGGGAACCCTTCTCAGTCTCCTTCGGGGCTGGGCAAGCCGGCCTGGGCCTCTGGTAGAGATAGGGGCAAAGAGGGCCCACCCATGACAGCCCCCTCCCTGGTCCCTCGGCAGGGAGCCTGACTCTGCTGGGGATCACCTCCGTCTAGACAGAGAGAGGAGGAGGCCAGCAGCCCCCAGGACAGTCTTGGTCTCCACCCCTGCCTGCCCCAGCCTCTAGCCCAGAGCTCCTGGTACCGTGCTAATGTCAGTGACTGAATGGGCCCAAGGAAGTCAGAGACGGGGGCAGGGAGTCCAAGAGAGGAGGCAGGCAGGCAGAGAAAGGAGGCAGAGAGTCAGAGAGAGGAGGCAGGGAGCCAAAGAGAGGCAAAGGAGAAAAAAACATGTGGCTTTCCTCTCTGAGAGCAGACTGCGAGTTTCACATGGCCCCAGACATGTGGGGCTGTGTGAGCTGCCCAGACACCTGGACACCAGGTGACAGTGCCTCGGTGGGTCCCGCCTCCCACCCCCACCTCCTCCTTCCCTCTCCTCCCCCTGAGGAGGAGGCACCGTGGGTAGCGCTGTGGGCACAGCTCCTCAGCCGCTGCCTGCTCTCCTGTCTCATCCTCAGCCAGGCTGACCCCACAGCGAGGAGCACACAGGGGTCGGAGTTCAAAGGGCCCTTTGAGAGTTTAGAGTCCCACCCAGGAGGCCCAGAGAGTGGTTAAGGGGGACCCCCGGGTCATTCTAAGGGCACCTGGGAGGCAGAAAGCCCCGGAGCAGAGGTGCAGTGGGGCCATCCTGGGGGAAGCATGGGCACAGCCAGGCAGCTTCCATCACACTGGGTGCTTTGCGTCCCTTATTCCAACGACTTCACAACAGTCCCATCAAGAGGGGTCTGCCATCGACCCACCGGACCGATGGGGACACTGAAGCTCCGAGAAGCTGAGTCACCTGCCCCAGCTCACAGATGACTGGCTGGGCCAGGATTAGAATCAGGCCGTCAGCTTCAAAGTCTGGGCTCTTACCTCGATCCAACCCACCTCCTGGCCAAAATCAGAGTCTTTTTCAACAGTGTCTGACTCAGTGAGCCTCAGCTGGCATCAGGCAGGGCAGCGACCCCTGAGGGCTATTATACGTTCATTCCCTCTCTCTCCCTACAAGCAGCTGGGGGCGGGCACCCTGCCCACACTCTCCCCCAAACCCTGCCCAGCCAGCTCCCAGCAAACGCTTCGGCGGTTTCACCCGTTTCTTCCCCTTCAAGCCCCTCCCCCAGGGCTTGCCTGGAAGACGCAGGGGTCAGATGGTCAAGGACGGCAGGACGAGAGTCTGGACACGTCCTCCTCCTTGTGAGTACCCCAGAGCTTGTCACTGCACTGGCGCTCTTTCCCTCTCTGCCTCCCACACACCTTAAGCATCCTCCATCCACGCACACCCCATCCACGCACACCTCAGCCTCTCTGGACACACGTGTATTCACTGGCCTCCATGCCCACACTGAGGGGACTCCTGGGGGCTTTGCAAAGCCAACCTCAGCAGCCTTAACGGCTCAGGATGGGAGAAAGCAGGCAGGCATCAGCTTTCAGCAGATCAGCTCTGCCTCTTGCCAGCTCGGCACCCTTAGGCAAATGGCTTGGCCGGAGGGGACTGGTCATCTACCAAACAGGTACACTCTAAACAAACCCACAGCGTGGCCCCGAGAGTTTAGGGAGAAGTGAAGAGGCTGGCACAGCCCCTGGCACACAGCAAGCAGCCTCCTTTCTTTGCGGCACTTCCTCTTGGCAGCCAAGGGGCTGCCTGGAGCAGCCAGGTGGGGCGGGCCTGGAGCACAGGCAGAGGTCTTGGGGGGACCCCATCTTGTCTCTCCGATGAGAGGGGAAGCCTGAATCACGGGCTCCTGAGCTGGCTGTCCACTCCCAGCTCAGCCTCCTATCTCCCATGATGTCCTGGACAACATCCTTTGTCATCCTCCCAGGGCTGGGGGCAGAGAGGTCAGAGAGAGCCCCTCAGAGGCAGGCAGGGGGCAGGGGTCCCTCTGGCTAGCTGAGCACAGGAAACCCTTCCTGGGAAGGAAACACTCCTTGCGCCAACCTAGAAAAAAAGCTCAAGCAACTCTGGACAAGGAAGACACTCCTTAATCTTGCCTCCTCAAAGGAGATGCACCCCAGGCTGAGGGGCCACTGGCGGGTCCCATCCCAGCCGCACCCTCCCCGCCCCAGGTTTGCAAGCTGCAGCTGGCTCAGGAAGCGGGGCCAGCGTGCTTGGGGAAGGTGTGTGTCTCTGCTCCCGGAGTCTCGGTTTCCTCCTGTTTAAATGGGCTCTTACTCCAGATCTCTTAAATGGAAAGCTCCCAGCGCCAGATCCAGCACACAGGAGCAGGTCGCAGAGTCTGCCTTCCCGGGCATAAGGAAAGGGCCCAGTCCCCAGGCCCACACAGCCCTCAACGAACTTCATCTTCTCGGGACAGGCAGTTGCCGGAGGATCCCGGCCCCGAGCAGATGCTCCATCTGCTTAACTTTCCCTCGCCCTGTAAAGCGTCACCCAGCCCCCCGACAAGCCTCAAACCTTTCTTCCCGGCTTGCCCACTTCGCCCAGCTCCCCAGCTCTGGTGGGCTGTCTCGCTCCTACCTGGGAATGGCGGGCCGGGCCTCTGGCACGGCTCGGAGGGCTGCCTGGAAGCGCCTGGAGGTGCGAGGAACCGCCTGCCCCGCCGGCCGCCGCCGCCGCCGCGCTTTCGGGAGTCTGCGGGGTCTCCCGGGTCACTGCGCCCGGCTCCTCCTGCGCGCGGCTCGAGCCGCCAGGCTGGGCGCGGCCGGGCTCGGGGGATCGGGGAGCCGGAGCCCCATGGGCGGCTTCCGAGGGCTCGGCAGGGCCCGGGCGCCGGGCGGGCTCCGGCTCGCCGCCGCCGGCCCGGCCCTGCCCCGACCCGGGGGACTCCGGCTGAGCCAGGTGCCCGGAGGCGCGGGAACGTTCGATGCTGGGGTCCCCGCCTGGGGCTCCGGGGATATGGGGAGGGCGGTAGGGGCGACTCCGGGACGTAAAGAGGGTCCTTAGAGACTCCCGGCGGGTCCTTTGGAGGCGACTGTGTGTGTGTGTCCTGGGTGGGCGAACCCGCCTGGCCGCCTATGCTCCCTTCTCCGCCCGCCCGGGTTGGGGGGTTCGGCGGCTGCCGCCTCCTCTGCCCGCAGCTCGGCAGCTCTCCTCCCGCAGGAGGGCAGGTCCTTTCTCCCCGCGAGGCGACGCCAGCAGCTGAAGGAGGAGCAGGGCGCTCAGCTCCTCGCGCGTGTGGGAGGGGGCCTTGAACGCCGCCCCAAGGCTTCGGAGCTCGAGTTAGCCTCACACCGGCTCCTCCTCCCCTGCACCTCCTCTGGCCCCCAGAGGAGGCGAACTTTCTGCGGGGCCCCGGCTTCTCCTTCCCTCCCTCTCCCGGAGGCGAATGTTTCTCCTTCTCCCGCAGGGCGAGGTCAGGGGTCCCCCCGAAAAGTGGTGGCAGCTCAGGCTCCCGATGGCGGGGCCAGCACGGAAGCCCAGCTCAGCCCCGGGCGCCCTCTGTCGCCCCTGCACGCGGGGCCCGCACAGCCCCTCCGACCCCGTGAGCAGCGGGTCCAGCCGCCCCGCGCCCTCTTCTGCCTCCCCGAGCCCGCGCCCCGCCCCCACCGGCGCCCCGCCCCCGCGCTCGGCCAATGGGCGGCGGGTCCTGCGGCCTGGCGCCCCCCCCCCCCCCCCCCCCCACACGGCTGGCGCTCCGCGTGCCCGGGCGCGTGGGGCCGGGGGCCGGGCGCGCGCACCGTGACCGGAAGGCGGCACGGGCCCGGGAGGCTGACGTCTGCGCATGCCCTCACACGCGCGCCGCCCCGGCCGCAGGTGACACGCGAGGGACCCGCCGCCAGCCGCCCGGGACCCCAGCCGCTCCCGCGGGGTCGCGCGCCACCGCTCCCGCGCCCTTCTCCTTCCCGGGACCCCCTGGGTGCCCTCCCGGGTGCCCGATCCGAGCCGCCGCTCCCCGCCCGAGGTCTCGGTGCGCGCGGGACCCCGCGGGCTGGCACATGCGCCGCGCACGTGCGGCCAGACGGGGCCGCCGAGTCACCTTGGCCTGGCGCGCCTGGATGGAGGTCTGCGTGGTGTGCGGTCCGGGGGGTCCTTGGGCAGCGCCTCCCTCGCCTCCATTCTCCTCCTCTTGAACCAGGGCAGATATCGGTTATTCTCGTGCCATACCTAGACACCACTTATTACTTGATGCGTATTTTCTTTAAATCCAAGACCCACTTTTCTTCCCCTTAAACGCTTTTTTTAGACAATCGTTATATCACTGCCTTAAATGGGAAACCAGTATCACTTGCCATAAATAGAAGGTAAGAATAAAAATAAGCCCAAGGAAAACAAAGCAAGGTTATTAAGTTCTGGCTGGAAGCTGTGTCCTGCCAAGCCTTGAGATGCGTCCTCGGTGGAAAAGGGAGATTGGCAGGGTGGGGTGAGGCGTTGAAGAGCTATTAGCACCCAGCAGAGACTGTCTGCTCCGTGGCATCAGGTGGCTTAAAAGAGAATCTTCTCACTGTGCGATGCAGAGAAGGGATGCAGTCCTGTGTTTGTCAAACATATTTTGTCCCAGCCAAGGCACCGTCCCTCACTTCCAGAACCCCTGGCCCCTGGGGATGTCTGCCAATCTTCCCCCACCCCAGACCTATCCTCCCCACCTCATGGTAGGCAGTGGGGGTCTAGGGGACGCCAAGCTGAGAGTCCAGCTCCTTTGGGCAGGAGATTGGCGTTCACGTCCTGTCCCTATAGCCTCCCGAATGTTTGGCCCTGGGCTAGTAGTCATGGAAAGTCTCTGGGCCTTGGTTGTGTCATCTATAAAATGGGCACATACGATAGTCCACTGATGAAAGTGCTCAAATGGCCTTGGACTTTGATTATAGAGTGGCTTGCCCTGCTTGTCCCCGTGCCGTCTTGAGATGCTCCAGGGAGGTTAAGCAGAGAAGATGGGGCAGGTGGAGGTGGGGGCACGGCACTAGCCTCCTTGATCCTGTTTAAGCCCCTAACTGCAGGCTGGGAAATCCGGGCCTCAGAGGGGCTGAGGGACCTGCCCGAGGTCCACCAGCCAGCAAGTGGCAGCTTCCCAGCCCAGCGCTCTTTCCACAACCGGACTCTGCTTCTAGGAACTGGCTTCAGCCCAGAAGGGTTTGTGCTCAGCTCGATGCACAGAGCCTGTGAGCCTTGAGCCGGCCGTGAACTTGGCACCTGGAGGCAGGCAGGGCAGCATGCTTCACCTGGAAGGCTGGAGTCAGGAGGACTCAGGCTGCTGGGCCGGTCCCCCTACCTCCACCCCGGAAACATGGCAGGCGGCCAGCTCTGAGCCTGCCCAGGAACCCATTACCCGCTGCTTCAGCGAGTCCTCCGCCCTGAAAGGGTCACGCTCCACGGACCATAGCCCCACTGGAGGGGGCTGCATGTGGAGCTGCAGGGCCCCGGAGACTCACCTGTCCCCGCCCCACCCCGTGCAGAATGGCTCAGTCCATAAGCAGGTGCATGCACATCAGGAACTGATGCCCAAAGAAGGCTCATGTGGCAACAGTGCGCCTCCCTCTGTGCCCGCTTCCCTGTCCTCCCCTCGCTAGCCTCCCCATCTCTCATGGACCATTTGGTGTAGCCATCTCCTTCCTTACTGGGCTCCCGGTCACCCCCCTCCCATAACCTGTGACCACGTTCATCTTTTTCTAAATGTGCCACCCCCTGCGCAAGAATTTTCAATGGCTCCTCATTGCTTAAGACATAAAATCTAAACACCTGAGCTCAGCATTCAAGGTCTCCAACCAGTATCATGCTATGCACCCTCAGCCTGCATTTCAGCCAAATCAGACCACTTCCGGGCCCCTAAAGCTGCTGGGATCCCCCTCCTCAGGGCCCTTCTGTGTGCTGCTGCCGCTGTCTGGCATCCCTTTTTTTCTATCTTTACCCATTGAACTTCTATACATCCTTCAAAGCAAGGTCCACACTTCTTCCCGCTGGGCTTCCCAGCCTTTTGAATGGTGTGGATCTCATCCTCTGGCTCCCGTGGCAACAAAACCGAGCTCTTGCACCTGACCACCCCTTTAAGCCTCAGTTTCTTCACCTGTAAAGTGGGTGTTCTAATAGTAGCTACCTCATGGGTTGTTGGGAGAATTAAAATATCCTGTAAACCGCCTCGCACTGGGGGCCTTGCCTACAGTGGCCTTCCTCGTGATTACTTCCTCTGTGGCCCGTGTGACATCCCGCCTCACGTTTTGGACACATGCCTCCTCACACCCATGAGCACGTGAGCTCCTTGCAGTGGGGACCGAGCCTGATTCATCTTCGTGTTCCCACATTAGTAAGGGCAGCATCTTGCACATGGTGAGTTTTTAATAAATGCTTATTGAATTGTGCTCGGCTGAACAGCCTCCGAGCAGAAGAAATGCACAAGCTCTCCTTGGAGACAAGAGGAAGGGGAGGGCAGACACAGCGAGGCCGGCTTCCATTCCGTCTTCCTCACAGCCCCCCTTATGGATGGGGAAACTGAGGCTCCGGGAGGCTTTTCAAAGTCGGGCAGCTAATGAGAGGCTGAGCTGGGATCTGAAAGACATTTCTCCAAAGGGAAAGAGGATATTTGCCCAATCGATGTCCCGTCACATCCCCGGCAGCTTTCCTAGAACAGTGGTTCCTATCGCTGGAGAGCGTTAAGAATCACCTGGCAGAGCTTTTAAACCATAACAAAGCGCGGGCGCCGGCTCAGAGAAGCTGACTTAATTGCTCTGGGGGTGGGCCTGATCCCCACGCTGTTTAAAGCTCCTCCAAGTGATTCTAACGTGCAGCCAGAGTCGCTAGAGCCATGGTTCTCGAAGTGTCGCCCTTCGTCCAGCGGCATCAGCATCGTCTAGGACTTGTTAGAAATACAGGCCCCACCCCAGACCCACTGAATCTGAAGCTCTGGGGTGGGGCCCGGCTCCCTGCGTGGTAACCGGCCCTCCTAGTGATTCTGATAGAGGCCAAAGTTTGAGAACTACCGACCTGCCAAACCTTAGAGGTCATGTGGCCCGACCTTCCTGTTTTACAGAACGACAGATGGTTTGTGGCTTGACCAGGTTCAACACTCGTTAATGGCAGGCGAGACCCAGAGCCTGGGTCCCGACTGCCAGCACAGTGCTCTTTCCTGCCGAATGCGCCATGCGGGGCTGTGTGGCCCCTAGCTGGGTCTCCAGCCTCGGCAGGCCCAGGCGTGAGTCAGCCTGCGCCTTCGTCAGTGAGTGGCCAGCTGCACAAGCCTGCCCGGAGCAGGGGCACGGGCTCAGGCACCGGAAGGAAGGGCAGAGAGCAGTTAGCTGGAACAGACTGGCCCCATGCCTGGCATTACAGGACCTCGCCAAACCTCCCTGTAGGCGAAGCAACAAGGACAGTGACCCAGACGTGACCCGGGCCCAAGGTCAGCAGGAGCACAGTAGAACCAGCCACACCCTATGCCCTTCCCCTCATCTGCCCACTTCCGCCTCCTGCTGCCCGCACAGAGATCCTCCTGCCCCACCCTCGACCCCCGAGCCTCATCACCCAACCTCACTCAGGGGCCTACGTTCGAATCCCAGCTAGACCAGAAGTTTGCTGTGTGACCCTTGAATGGGCTCTTAACTTCTCTGATCCCCATTTCCCAGCACTCCTCCTCCTCACCTCTGAAGCTGTAGCCAGAAAGACCGACTTGAAGCTCCCTAAGCTTGCCAGGCTTCTGCACCTCCGGCCTTTGCACGCGCCCGTGCCTCTGCCTCCGAGGCCCTCTTGCCTCTGAGCTGCGACGCACACTCCTAGTTTTCTTTCTGGGAGCGAGCGGCTCTGCCTCTGGGAAGCCCTGCGGCTCCCCCCTCGGTGCTCCACGGAGCTGCTCTGTAGGAATTCCTCACTCCCAAAGTCTTGACATCCAAACTCACAGGGATTTTTCAGTGCAACCCTCACTGCCAGAAACCTTGCTACTCGCATCCGAAACTCAGCCTCCAAATAGACGTGGCGCAGCCGCCCTCACTCTCTGAGCTTGCTCCCGAAACTCCTGATGCCCACAATCAGTGTCCAGATTGATTTGTTTGTCTGTGTGCCCTCACCTTTTTTAGCACAGAGATGGTACCTGTCACATAGTGGGTGTTCAGTAAAAGCTCAATGAATGAACGAATGAATGAATAGTGCTCAGTCTCCTCTTTGCAAAAGGAGTGTTGGGTCAGATCCTCTCCGAGGCCCCGTCTGAGTCCACATTTCTAAGCTGGGTGAATCCGACTGCTGGTGACTCAGGTGCCTTCTAGCCCTCAGGTAGTTTTATGCAAATTAGAAAAAGGTGCCTCCTCCAGGCAGAGGCAGCCCCTCTCCAAGGCTCACAGCTTTGAGGGGGAAAGCACAAGCTGAATTTCCTTAGCTGAGTGCCCTTGAACAGTAAGCAACCTGAGCAACCTTTGTGACCTTATCTAGTCCTTGAAGAATGTGCCATAGGACAGTTTTGCAGGGAGCAGGGATGACCAAGAGGGTGTGATTGTTATACCAGGGTGGACCAAGCCGAGGGTGTGGCTACAACAGAAACAGCCAGAATGGACCAGAGGCATTTAATTATAATGAGGACTGTGCATGCAGCCCCCATTCCTCTCAGGCACAGGGTTGGTCCCTGTAGCTACAAGAACCTATTTTAGCCAGGCCACAAACCTATACGGGGTGGCACTATTAGCCTCATTTGTCGATGAGGAAACTGAGGCTGGAAGGGACCTAATTGGCTTAAAGACACCTGGGCAAGAGCTTGCTCTGGCACTAAGTCGGCTCGACAGCAATGCCTGCCTGTGGGCGGGATTTGCTCTCAGATACAGCGGCAGCAACAAGCACAGAAAGTGATCCTGGCCGTCCTCTCCATGGATGCTCCTCAGGAAGGAAGCGGGCAGGGTTTTTGTTCTCATTTCACTGGTGACAGAACTGAAGCTCAGAGCTGTTCGGTGACTTGCCCAAAGTCACTTTACTAGTAAGAGGCAGAGAGTGGACTGAAAAATATCTGGGTCTTTGAACAACTCGTCCTTTGATCTTTTTATTACACCCTGTTGTCTTCTTAAGGCTTGGCCTGAACGTGCTATCATAGGTCCTCTCATCCACCCATCCAACCCGATGTCATCATCATCATCATTATCATCTCCTTATCTCCATCATCATCTCCATCAGCATCAGCACTACCACCACCGTCATCATTCTCATCATCATCATCTTCTCCATCATTCTCATCATCATCTTCATCATCATCTCCACCAGCATCAGCAACACCACTACCGTCATAATTCTCGTCATCATCATCTCCTGCATTATCTGCATCTTCATCATCATCGTCTCCATCATCATCATCACCACCACCATCATTCTCATTATCATCATCTCCTCCATTATCATCTCCATCATTGGCGTCTCCATCATCATCACCACTACCACCGCCATCATCATCATCATCTCCCAAGTTCCTGGGACTTCGGCTCCTCTCTAGATGTTTATCGAGCCCCTTGGCCTTGGCCTGGTGTGGTCTAGATGGAGACAAGGGCAATGCAACTTCCATTAGCCTTGCCCCTTGGGCAGGACTTTACAGGTGTCTTCTCCATCCTGCGCCACATCTGATCCTCCCACAGCCCCAGGCAACGTGCAGAGCAAAACAGTGCGTGGAAGGGCAGCTGAGGCGGGGGAGGGTCAACAGCGGCGGAAACACAGCAGGCCTTCATTCATGCACGGCTTCCGTACTCCAGGCGCGGGCTGGGGAGGCAGGCCCTGCGGTGAGCACGCTACACACTGAACTCCTTTAACTTTCTCAACCACTCTGTAAGGAGTGTCTTATTGTCCTCATTTGCTAGACCAGGAGACTGAGGCTCAGAGAGGTGGAGTAACTGGGCCAAGGTCAACCCGCTCTGATGGGCGGAGCTGGAGCCTGAGTCTGGGACCCTGAAGAGCTCTCTCCTGCAGGAAGTCGCCTCTGGTGCAGCAACCTGACTGGTCCTCTGCGGGCAACGCCTCCCGATTTGGACCTGGCATGTGCCCTGGGACCCTCTAACTGAGGGTGCCGAAGACCCTGGGAGTTAGCGCAGCCCTCCGGGTTCAGACAGCCAGCTGAGCCGCCAGCCCCGCACCTCCCGTCCACAGAGGAGACACCTGTGCCCTCAACTCCAGAGAGACCGAGGGAGGCCAGGCTCACAGAGGCTCAGCCACACGCGGTGCAGCTCGGCGGCCCGGCCCCTGCTTCCTCCTCTGCCTCCAGCATTACTCGCCGTGGGAGGTGGAGCTGATGGGTGCCTTGGCTCTCGCTTCTTCCTCCAGCACGCTCTCCCTCCTCCTCATCACCATCCTCCACCCCTTCCTTTACCCTCATGAGCCAGATGTGGTGGAAAAGGCACAAGCTTAGCCACCAAGCAGACCTGGATTCAGATCCCGGCTCTGCTTCTCACCATATTGTGACCTCGGACAAGCCAGTTTTCTCTGAGCCTCAGTTGCCTCATCTGTCAGATGGGCTGTTGTGAGAATTCATTCATTCCATCCTTCAGTCATCAACAAACACTTAGAGACCACAGGGCTAGGAGCCAAGCGTGGCCATGCCCTGGAGGAGCCTACAGTCTAGCAGAGAAGGGAGAGAACCTGAGATTCCAGGAACGCATTGAGTCAACCAGAGAAAGAGGGTTTCAAGCAGAGGGAACAGCACACGCAAAGGCCTGGAAGAGAAAGGGTGGCCCATCTGAAGAACTGAAACCGACCCAGATTGGCTGGAAAGCAGGGGGAGGGGACATTGTACAAGACGAGGCTCAAGAGAGAACCCAGAGGTGCCGAGCGGCGCCTGGCACACGGGGGGCTCTCCATCAGGGTGAGCTGCCCTCCCCTGAGCCCAGAGCTTACCCCGAGCCCCAGGTGCAGGCTGATTCTCAAGCAGGGCGGGGGGGTCTATTTCCTCCCCTGCTCGGCACCTGGTGCTTCTGCCAATGCCACAAAAGACAGCAGGCTCATTACCTCCAAGTGCTGTGCTCGGGGCACGGCGGGTAGAGGCCCACCAGCCACCTCGGATCTGCCAGAAATAGAAGCCGCTGTTCCGGGATGCTGGGACGGTGGCCGCGGTGTGGCTCTCTCTTTCAGTGGTCTCCCGCCGCCGGGCCGTTTGAAGAAGGGGACGCAGGGCAGAGCCAGCCGTGCAGAACCCCCGCTCCCGTCCTGCTGGCGGACGGTGGGCCTCACTCTACGCGCCAAATGTGCTGCCACAAAGCTGTGCCGAAGTCAAAGTGGTGCAAATCACATCTTATTCTCCTTCTGGGTTCCACCATCCCTGTCAACTTCCTGTGGAAGTTTGTCTGCAAATATGGCCACCCCCAATCCCTCCCCTCAGGCAGGGAGCTTATTTCCTCCCCCTGGAGTCTGAGATGCCGTGTGACGTGCATGACCGACAGGATGTGGCAGAAGGGACACTGCACCGGCTTCAAGCTGGGGCCTCAAGAGGCCTGGAAACTTCTGCTTCACTCTCAGAATCCAGTCACCAGGAAGGAAGGAAATGCAGACCATCCTGGGGGATGGAGACACCAGAGGGGGTGAGAAAGGCCTCATGGAGGAGGAGAGGCCACGTGGGGGAGAAGTGGCCTCCATTCTAGAAGAATCCCTCCATGCTAGAAGAAGCACCATTCTAGAACCTTCCAGCCACTGGCTGAGTGCAGCTGCATGTGTCCAGCCGTGACACGTGGAGCAGGAGCCTTGCCCTGCCTACCACAGAAGCATGAGAAATCGTCAGACCATCCTCATTGTAAGCCACCAAGTTCTGGGGTGTTTTGAGATATAACAAAGGATAACAGAAATCGATCCGTCTGCTTTGTTTCTGCCTGAAACCCTCAGTTTTGACCGCAGTGTCTGCAAGGACGTACAGGCGCGTTGAATACCAGAAGGAAAACTGGCTTCTTCTGAGCCAACCACAGACATCCAGTGAGTCCTTTTCTCACCAAGTTTTATATTTTCTTGACAAATTTGGTTTCATATTGAGTATGAAAACTCCAGAGTGCCCCTCTGCCTCTCAGCTCCTTCTGCCTCCTCACCCCAACATCCTGGGGTCTTTTTAACCCTGCCCTCCCCGGGGATCCTGGCTCAATTTTGGAGAAAATTGCAAAGCCTATGAGTTTCTGACTCTCTTCTAGAATATTCTTAGCCTTGTGTCCTAAGCAGAGGTTTTACACCTTACAGATTTTTCAGAGGCCGCAGGACATGTGAACCATTCTCTTGCCGATACCAGCCCCTTCCGTGACAAATGCACAGTCGTACGGAAAGAGTCTTTCTCCTTCTCTCTTACAGGGGAGGCGGGGGGCAGCCTGCCCAGCCACGGAACGAATGAGGCGACAACCTGGGTGCCAGAGGGCCCTCTGCCCTGCCCCAGGACCACACGCTCCTGCACTCCAGACAGTGGCCCCTCCAATCGGGGCCGAGGCCTGGGGAGCGAGCCAACCCTGCTCTGCCTCAGAGAGGGGGCTCCAGACCCCAGGGCCCTGCTCTAGTCTCCAGGGGGAGCTTTGCTAGCAGACTGTTTCCCTGCTCGGCACACTCGAACCCGAGGCCTGTGGCACCTGCCTCGTGGGATGTTTTGATGGACGCATGGATGAGTGAGTGAATTACACAATGAATGTGGTAGGACAACCGAATAAATGAGTGGAAAGGTGAATGAGTGAGTGGGGATCAGATGAATGCTGCCATCGCCAGTTTGCCCCCAAGGCCAGCAGCAGGTCGTGTCCCCAGCTGCAGCCTGGACCCAGACACACTACAGCCACAGCTTCCGCCTCTGCTGGGTGACGGGGTGTCTCTCTCTGTGTGGAGAAATGACTCCCCTGGACCCTTTCTCCTCTTTCCATCCATGGCTGTATCAGTTAGGATCAGGATTATTCAACTGAAAACCAGAGAAAACCCAAAATAAAAGGGGATGAAAGCTGAGAGTTTATTTCTTACGCAGGGAAATGAATTCTGAAGGCCAAGGGGCTGATATTCCACAGCATCAGAGATTCAGGCTGCTTCCAGCTTTCTGTTCCACCTTCCCTGGGGTATGACCTCATCTTCATGGTCCAAGATGGCTGCTCAAGGCCAGCCATCACTTCACAGTGTGATAAATAGAGGAAGGGCTGAAGAAGGGCACACTCCATTTCTCTAAGGATACTACCTAGAAATTGGCCAGAACTGAGTCACTTGGCCACACTGGGCTGCAAGGGAAGCTGGGAAGGGTGGCCTATATTCTGAGTGAATAACCTCTAGTCCAGCTAAATGTGGGGTTTGGTTATTAACGAAAAAGGGGAGAACTGATCCGAGAGGGTCATCCACTAGGCTCTGCCACAGCAGTTAAGGGAACTTTCTTTCAGGCAAGGGGACAAGCCAGGCGGACATCTGTGGGAACAGCATTTCAGGCAGAGGGAACAGCAAGTACAGATGCTCTGATGCAGGCGTGTGCTTGGTGCATTCAAGGAAACACAAGGAGGCTCAGGAGAGCGTGAACAAGTAAAGGGAAGAATGAATAAAGCAAGTCGTGGCAGACGCAATCCTGGCTGCACACGGGAAGCTGTGGGTTCGAGCAGTTCCTGTCCCAGCTCTGTCTCTGGGTAACAGCAGGACCTTGCCGAGCGCCAGTTCCCTCATCTGCGACGTCAGGATCTTCGGGCTCCTGCCTGCTTGGTTGTGTGAGTCACATGCAGCAAGCACTCGGAGTCAGAAAAGGCGGGTTGTGTCTGTGGAACCTCAGTGTTGCTGTCATTATTGCAAAGCCACACTCAGACGACTTCCTGCTCGAGGGTGGCCTGGAAACAGCCCTTTCCGACTCTCTCCTGATGACAGGCTGTCTCGGGGGACCCCCACGGTGGAGGCCGCTGCTCCTCCATCCCCGCTTCCTCCCCCCTGCCTTTCTCCAGCACCTCCCTGTGCTGTCTCTGGGCCAGGCCTGTGTCAGAAGCCCCCACTCTGGGAACCCCTGAGTCTCCTGTGAAAGTGGACTCCCGCACGGGTCACGGGTCGTGAGCACAGAGCCCAGTCTATGCCCTCAGGGGGTACCTGCAGGTTGCCCTGGGGGCCCAGCGGAGGGAGGAGCAGCCCCTAGCCTGGGCAAGGCGTGGGGAGAGGACAGGCTAGGAACCAAGCCGAGGTCTAGTTCCAGCTCGGTCCCCAACTCACTGTGTGATCTGCGCAAACCCCAGCCTTGGGCCTCAGTTTCCCCATCGGGAAAGAGATGGTGATCTCCCGTCCGTGCTTCTGCCGACTCTGAGTGCGCCCGGCGGTGCTCGCCCCTCAAGGGCGTCCGCGAGAAAAGCCTTGGCACCGTCCGGTAGGAGATTGTACAACAGAGACGGTCCAGCCGCCGGCTCGTCCACAGGGGCAGTGGGCTCGCCATGTTGGCGCGAGCATCCAAGCAGAGGTCGGGGGCCTTAGACAGAACCTACCGTCCCAGTGGTGGCTTGGAGTGATGGCCGCTGAGGCCTCTTCCAACAGATTCCAGGCGCCTATGAATAGTTCTGGAACAAGGGGCCACCACACACTGTAAGACACCCGTTCAGAAGCCGTGACGACGGCGCTCCCACTGGGAGAAACTTCCAGCACTCCCAGGCCAGGTCGAGCTGTCAGACCGTCTGCTGTGGGCCAAGTCACTGAATGCCCCCAAGCCTCAGTTTCCCCACTGTAAAACAGGGATGTTGAGAGAATGAGAGAGGACATGAACATGATGTCCAGCACAGCGCGGGCCCTCAGTCCTCAGCAGTTTCTGCTCCTGCTTTGTCACCAGCAGGCTCCCCTCCTCCCCGCTCTCAGCCACGGCATCCTGGATCTCACCGCCCGAGCCCGGGGAAGCCACCTGCTCGCCACAGTCTTGAAACCGGTCCCAGACCTGCTTTCTCTCTCCATCTTGCCTGACAACCCCCAGAATCATTCCTGGATTTTTTCCTTTGCGTTTTCCCCTGGGGGCCTTTTAATTTCTTCCTCTGTATCATAAACACAAAACAAGTGTTTAAACGTCCGCCTCGAAGGCAATCTGGGAAGCGGGGTAGCTCACACAGAGACCAGATGAAGCCCACGCTCGCCAGCAGGCCATCTGGATGCTGGCTCTGCCGCCCTGCCCTCGCCCCCTCCGCCGGGGACCTCGTTATCTCCTGATGAAGGACCGGAATGAGGAGCTGGAGGGGGCAGCCGGGATGGCAGCCTAAGGCGGGGGAATCGCCCAGTTGCCGTGGCCTTGCCTGGTCATGCTGCAAGTCAGGATCACTCTCCCTCCCCCTCCACTTTCCAAGTCTGTGGTCTTCCCCCCTGCACCCCCACCCTCGGGGTCTTGGCAGTGGAGGAGGACCCCCGCTGTGGCAGAGAAACTGCAGTAAAGGGAGGCAGGAAAGCCTGATGGTTACCCCCCCCCCAGGCCCTGGGGGCAAACAGCCTGGATGGGGCCCTCAGCACCACCACTTCCTGCCTGTGTAACTAAGTACGTCTCTGAGCTTCTCTGAACCTCAGTTTCCTCGTCTGCAGAATGGGAATAATACTGACACTCACTTTACAGGTTTGTTTTCACGATTCATGGAGATCACGCCTGCAAAGTGCTTGGCTTAGGGCCTGCTTTACCAAAAAGTTGGCTGTCATCATGGAAACTGAGTGGCCCAGCAGGGCTGGAAGGGGCCGGACTATAGCCGGTCTCAGGCTTCACAGCCAAACATCCAAAGAGGTGGGGACACAATGGGGAAACGGCATTGGGTTTTGTCGTATGTGGTGAAAATTCAGACTTTGGCTAATGTCAGCGTTAGGGGGCTCGTCTTAACCCTAACCAGCTCCTGAGTTCCCAGGTTACTATTAAACCGTTAGGCAAATAAAACAATGTTTTAAACAAAATTGTCATTAAATTAGCGTGTTATAAGCTGCTGGGACGGCCTGGAGAGCTACACGCCATCCCTCTCAGGGCAGATCATGTGAGCTGTACTAACCACATGGGGCCCCAGACACTTGGCTTCTCCTTATTCAGCCCTTAATGGGCTGGGTGACCTTTCTCAGGGCCACCGACTCCCTGCCCTCTCTACCGCTCAGGATTACGGGGACCAACGTGGAAAATACGGATGTGAGCAGGTTCTGGAAAAGCACAGCACCGCCTGCAGACGGCAGCTGTTGTTGATCAGTGATGAGGTCCCATTACTCCGTCAATGGTCACATCATGCTAGTTTGCATTCATGAAAACACGGCCCACCTCTGGTTTGCAAGCACGCAGTGTGCACGTGTATGCACACGTGTGTGGCACAGCACACAGATACAACGGAGAAGGGGTCTGCAGGGTGTCGGTGCGGTGAATGCTGTCTGGGAGGACCAGAGGACGGCTTCATGGGACGGGGAGTGTCATGGGGGGCCTGGAAGGGGAACTCTCAGGGGACAGAGCTGGCCCTGGGCCCCTCGCTGCAGGGCGAGCCCCACCATCTGCACCACCCAGCTGAAGATGGAGAAGGCGGCTCCCTCTGGGCTGGCCTCTGTCGCCCACCCCCCATGCTCTGGTCATCCAAAGAGACAGTCATGTGCACCCAGAACGAGTCCTGGAGAAGGACCAAGGCCAGCGCTGGCCCCAGGCTGCAGGTGTCTGATGCTGCTGAATAATTCATGGTCAGCCCCAGTCAAGCATCTTCCCCCAGAGGAGCGCTATCTGCCTCCCAGATGCCGTCTCCCCCCAGGAAGCCAGGTGGCACTTGTGTGACCCTTCTTCAACAGATGGCGAGCAGGGGCGAGGCTTGCACCTGGTCAGGCTTGCGTTTCCCGAGCTGGAAGCAGCCTTTGCAGCCATCCACGCCGAGCCCGGCAGACTGCAGCTTTGCCAGGGCTGCTCCCGCTCGGCAGCCCCCAGGGCGGCCCAACCCCCACAGAAGGCAGCCTCCCACGTCCTCACCAGCCGCTTCTCCCTGAAACGAACCTCGGCTGGAGTCACCCAGCCTTCGGTCAGCCTTTCCACATGCCCTACACATGTCCCTTCCGGGGCTTCGTTTATGCCATCCGCTCCCCACAGGGGTCTCCTTCCCATCCCTGAAGCCAACCCTGGTTCCTGGCCGTTCCGAGGGCCGCACCCACAGGGCTGGGTTTTGTCGGCAGAGCCCCATGTGCTGTGGGTCACTTTGATGCTCTAGGGCAGTGCCTATGGGCCCAGTGCCAGCACACGGGCCCCTCAGGTCCCCATGGCCCCCTGACACCCCCATCACAGCTCTCCGTGCCCTTTATCCAGACAGACTGTTTACCTGCCTTGTCCTCCGCTGGACCCACAGTTCCAGAAGAGCAGGGACGTGCCCCCGTTGCCCAGCAGTGTCTATCTCCATCTTCTTTCTATTCCTAGGGCCTATAACAGACTAAACCCTCCATCCAGAATCAAAGGAAGAAGAATGAATAGATGTATTATTTGTCTGGGGGAAAGCCGAATTCTCTCCCAACCCCTCCAGTTCATCGAATCTCTGAGAAATCCTCCAGCCAGCGCATCCTCCAATTATTATCTCTTATTCCACCCTTTATATCAGCATCCTTGTCTCAAATGCCTCGGGAACAGTTTTAACTCAATTTCAGAAAATATAAATAGCTGAGGCCTGCCACAGACGAGTCAATAGCTCCTAGATGATCTATTTTCGCCCCCCTTTCTTGCATTGACACAGCCATCAAGCTGACGTGGCGCTGCGTTGATCCAGTAATTCCTTTTACAAAATGACCTTTGGAATGCTACACATTTTCATGCAGAGAAATTCAGCGGGACTCTGTAACGTACTCTGGGTATCACATGTCTTTGAATATTCTCCGGCCAAAAGTAACAAAATCTGAGAGGACCAGATAAGAAAGACCGGGCTTTGGGATTAATTACTTGTCTTGGTTGAGTGTTGCTGGCGGGGTCGGGCAAGATTCATTTTCTGGAGGGGGAGAGAGGGAGGACGGGAGACAGAGAGAGAGGGACAGAAACGCGGACAGAGAGATGGACAGAGACAAGCCGCAGGAGGGGAGGGAAGGAACAATCCGGACAGCGTGTGGGATTCCTGCTCCCCCACGGATCCGGCAGTAGTATCGAGAGCACCGGCAGCGTGCTTGCCCTCCTGCCTCACGTGGTCACACCTTCATCTTCTCGAGAGGTTCGACATTCATCATCTCATCCCATTGTCCAAGCTCAAGGCTGCAAGAGAGCAGACAGGTCATCCTGCGCCACCTCCAATCTCGGCACTCTCCAGAAGGGCCCGTCCCACTGAGCTGGCCCATGGCGGCGACAGGCAGCTCCTTGCTCCACCCGAGGCAGCCTGGTCCAGCCGCGGATGGCGCCTGGGGGTGGAAGGGTTGGGCAGTAGAAAGCCAGCCTGTGGGCTTTGGAGCCAAACCTGAATTCCACCTCCAGACGGCTCTGTGACTTTGAGTCATGCACTTGCTCTCTCTGGGCCTCTGCCTCCTGGGCTGGGAAGTGGGGGATGGAGGCGTCTCCCTCGGAGGGACGAGAGGAGCATTACAGTGACCACAAGTGCAGAGGGAGCAGAGCTGGGCTCAAGTGCTGGTGCTGCCACTTTCAAGATAGGTGACCTTGGGTGCATCACCCAATATGCCTGAGCCTCAGTTTCCCCATCTGGATGATTTGGATAATAACAGCACCTCTCCTAGGATCATCATGGAGATTATATAAACTAAGTAGCTCGGGGCCAAGGGCAAGCGATGATACTGACCAGCACTCACACGGCACTTACTAAACTCCTACTATTTGCCAGGCTCTGTTCCAGGATCGATGTTTGTACGGATAGTGGTCCATATGCCGTAGCCCCTCCTGAGTTAGGTTAACATTAACATCCACGGTGTGCAGATGAGGAATCTGACACTCAGAGAGGGGAAGTAACTCTCCCAGGGTCACACAGCTGGTGAGTGGCAGAGTCAAGAGTTGAACCCAGGTCACATGGCTCCAGACCGTCACAGCCTCTCAACAAGGACCTCATAAAACTGTGCTGTTCCTCTTCAGCACCCAGACGCATCGCCAATGCTTAGCGCAACCTCATTTCCCCGTTCCCACGCCACGGCCCTTGTATGGGATTGAAATCTGTCCTCTTACATGGTCTGCTCCTTTGTCCCCGGGCCTGGTCTCTAACCACCTCGTCCTTGTGCCTCGTCACAGCTGTTCTGCTGCTTACAGATCAATTAGCTGATTTCCCATAAACCTCTTCTCCAGGCTAACTTTGTCACCATTCCTGATGGGAACTCTCATGGATCGATGATTCATTAATGTGCACTAAGGACCCTTCACGTGCCAGGCACTGGACTGGCCACAAAATGGAGCCTGATCTCCCATCCAGCTCCCCCTGCCCCGTTCTGATCACCCCTCATGGGACCCTCTCCAGTTTTGCTATGTCCCTCTAAATACTGGTGCCAAGAAATCAGCCCGGTACTGCTTTGAGCCTCCATGGCTACCCTGGGAAGTGGGCAAGACAGCAATTATTGTGCCCCTGAGACACATGAGGCCACTGAGGCCCAGAGAGGGGAAGTGACTTGCCCAAGGCCACACAGCAAATCCAGGTTTCACGAATTCACGCATCTGACATCAGCCTCCTACCTCTCAGGTACCACATTCCCTGGCTTTGAGGGAGGGAGGAGCAGGAGCTTTTCTGGGGAGGGGAGACAGTGAGCACCAGATGGACCCTGATCTGCTTGGCATCCGTCCCCACTGGCATTTGCCGGCCCTAGATAGTGGAGGCAAAATGACCTCCTGCTTCAGTTCTTTCCGCGATTCAGGGGACTCAGGGGGCGCCCGATGCCCCACCCCTGGTGTGCAAAACACGAAAGCTAAAAAAATATCCCTGAGAAGTTAAAATTAGTTTTCCACCTTCTTCTGCCCCAGAAAGAGCTAACAAATCACCTGGAAGAAACTCTTTCTGGGAGTTGTGAGGGGTGCTGGCGGGGGGGTCGGGGCTGCGGGGGTTGGTTTTCTCCCCACCTCCACCTTTTTCCCCACAGAGAAGGCACAGCATTTTACTCTATTTTAACAGCAAAGCCAAAAGAGAGTTGTTTCTGCTGCGGGCCTGGACCCCGACGGCAGCGTCGAGAGGCGGTGCGCCTGACTCAGCTGCCTGAAGCCCAGGCTCCCGGCTCCGTCCCCAGCCCTGCCCCGACGCCCTGTGGACTGTGGGCCCCTCCCTTCCCCTGGCTGGGCCTCAGTCTCCCCATCTGTAAAGTGGGGCTCATACTGCCTACCCGAGTAGAGTCAGGCGCAATGGGGAAGGTGGAGAAAGGACGCCCCTTAATGGGATGCTGCCTCTGATATAGACGCCCACCAGGCAGGGGACAGGTGCACAGAGTCACGGTCCCCTGTAGCCACTTGATGAGGCTGCTGACACTCTGCACGCCTTCTGGATGGGGAGGAACGGAGGCTTAGGGAAGCCAGCTCTGCCATGTTTGCTCCTGGATTTCTGTCACGCTAGGGCCAAGCTCTTTCCGAACAGCCCATCTGTCTGGACTTTGCAAACTGCTCTCTGCCTTTCAAGTGTGAGTGACCATTCCCGGGACTGCTCCAGAGAAACAACACGAGTTCCGCGGCTGCCCCTCGACCGGCCCTCCAGTTGGAAGCCCTGAAGCCCCTCCTAGGAACGGGGCTGCCCGGGGCCCATCTCCCAGCTCCCATCTACGCTGCCTACCCCACCCCAGAGACGGCCCTTCTGCATTCCAACGCTGTGTGCAGCAGGGGTGCCCCCCACACATCCACCCCCCGTACACATAGGAACTTCCCACAGAGAATGACAGAGGGAGCAGGGGATGGCAGTTTCCATAGCAACGCTGAGTTTCTCATTCCTGGCACATAAAATGCCAAACCAGGGTTGGAGAGGTGCCGTCCCCTCTCTCACTGGAGAAGATTCTCTCCTCCTGCCCCTACTCCCGCCATCTCCACCTTGCTTGGTCCCATCCAGACCAGGAAAGCTGGGGGGCTGGGGGCAGGGGCTCCAGGACACTTGGACCCGCAGAGGCCATTAAACTTGACTCTGTGGATGACAAACCCACGGCAGGCCGAGGATGCCTGAGGGAGTCCTCAGTTGGTTGCAACCTTGTGCAGAAGGAGTTGGAGAGAGACAAAGAGGGAGGGGAGAGAGGATAAGACTGTCACACACACATCCCCCCCCCCCCCAATGCTGGGAGAGGAGAGTCCATACAAGGTGACCCCTGTCAATACACAGAGGCTGCCGGGTACCCCAGGACGATGCCGGTCTCATTGCAGCCGAGGGCCTGGCCTTGGGCTCAGGCGGGCCTGAGTTTCAGTTCAGGCCCTGGCACCAATTCCATGTGCGGCCTCTGCTCTCTGCGCTTCAGTTCATTGATCAGCAAAATGGGAGAAATGAGAGACTCCAGCCCCTGTGATGCAGCGCTTGGTATCTCAAAGTGCAACAAATGATGCTCCTTCTTATTGCTGTGTTACTATCATTGATAATAACGTTGAAGTCCAGGCAGCACAGCCTGGCAGGGAACCTTCCGTGGCCCTCTGTCCTGCTCGCGGTACTCAACGACCCCCCACGAGAGCCCTCCGCTCAGCTCACTGTCCGCGGACTTAGCTGGATCAGAAAGGCAAGGCTGTTCTGGGGAAGCAGCATTGTGCCCAAGCTCGGGCCCACTCCCGGCCATTGCTCACGTGCCCCTCCGTCTGAAGGTCTGTCCCCACATTCCCCTGTCCACATCTCCCTGATCCCACAGCCTGACCCAAGGAGTCCCTCCCAGTGAGGTCTTCCCTGCCCGCTGGGATTGTGCCCTGCCCTGAGCTCACCTGGTTCCTTGATCCCAGCTCTAACCACGTGTCACCTGGGAGCACCTGTCCTTCCTAAGGAGCCACCATCCCACAGCTCTTTTGGGCTGGCAGCCATAACATTGGTTGACCGTGTCCTGGCTATTGTTCACTATGCTGAGAATTAACATCTAGGAAAGCACCCGGCCCCCAGCCGACCCTCAACAAACCATTATTATCATAGATGCTTCACATATAATCTCCTCTAAGCCTAACAATCACAGGAAATAGGTACCACTGTCATCCCCATTTTAAAGGTGAGGAATCTGAGGCTCAGAGAGGTTGAAGGATGTGCCTAAGGTCACAGAGCTGGAAAATGGCAGAGTCAGGATTCGAACTCAAAGCCCTTCAGAGAAGCAACAAGGTGAAACGGCGTTCACGGGAGGCACCAAAATCCTTCCTGGGAGGAAATGGCCTTTGTTTGGAAAAGACTTTGACAAGTCTCTCGGTGAGAAGGTGACACACGAGCCCAAGAGCCCAGGAAACTGAGTGACCTGAGCTGACACTCCAGGAGCGCCTGCTGTGTTCCAGGTCCTTCCTCAAGTTCTCAGAGTCAATTAACGCATTAACCCTCCAAACAACCCTGCGAGGAAGGTACGCACACTGGTTCCATTTTCCAGATGGAGAGACTAAGGGGCGAGAAGTTAGGAAGCTCTTCTGAGGTCACACAGCTGATAAGCAGAGACAAGACTCCACCCCGGGCGGACCCGCCCCAGAGCCCGTGCCTTCACCCCCTTGCTCACAAGCTCAACCGTTTTGCCTGAGACGAGGAGTGGAATTCTTGGCTTTGCTCCCGGGAGGAGCGAGGAGAGACACTGGAGATCAGTGTAGACAGTGATAAAAAGAAGTCCTCAAAATGGGTGGAGATGGGTGAATGTGGGGTGAACCCCCGGTGGCAGGCGGCTAAAAGGTCTCTTAAGAGCACAGATGCCTACTGTGCATTTTAAGGATTCTGCATTTCTGTGAAAGAATCCTTGCATTCCTCCTGCTCCCCTTCTCCCACCATATCTCCAGTGAAGTGTTCCACTCTAATGACTGCCGTGTGCGCGAGCGGCAGGAGAAGGGGAGAGATTAAGTGCACGAAGAAAATTATCTTTGGAGCTTCAGTAGGCAGATTCGGGGAGAGGAGAAGGGTAGAAAAGTATTAATAAAGCTTGCCTCTATCACACACAATACACACAACACACACCTTCTACTGCAGCTTCCCTCTTTGCATCCTGTTTTGCAGACTTCCGTGATACTTAATTTGAAGAATGATCAGAAATAAAGGAACAGGGACCATAGAGGCCAAAGGGGAAGGAGGAGGACTTGGGAGGAAGTTGGAAACATTTGGCAGGTGAAGGTGTCTAAGAGCCCGTGGGAATGTGAGCGAGAACCAGCAAGACGAGGAGGAGACTCTTAGGAAATGAAACCATGAAATCTGATTGAGATCCTCTTCAGTTTGCTTGGAAAGATGAAAGTCAAGATTGGAACGACTCCTTAGTTACCTCTGTTTGCTGGACTCGACATCCTGAATACGGCTCCATCCAGAGACTGAGCCATGTGGGACCTCTGCTTATCATCAGGTTACGATAGAAAATAAGGAAGGAAATGAGCGTCACGTCTCATTGATTTGGTGCAGGACAAAGACAATACTAGGGGAAGCAATCGCCTGGAGATGGAGGTGACCTTGATAACAGGAATCCCTACCCTCCCCCCAAATTCACAGAAATTTTTACTTAGACTTCCAGTGGGCATGGAATTGGAGAGTTCATACTAATATTTTTGAAGCTCCCAAGGGGTAGGAAAGCTCCATCTGACATTTGGATGACACAGGAATAATTGACTACCAGAAAAAATGCCAAGAAAATCTGAGGTCCCCATCCTCTCTCCTGCCAGCTAGCAACTGATGAAAAATCAAGACTGCTTCTGGCTACTCACGGCTGGAGGAGTGTTACTAGTTCTGTAGCTGCTGAGTTACTTTGGTAGGCCCGTGTAGGGTTCATCTGGAATGCTGTTTTTATCCTCCTCAACTAACTTCTTTGGTTCTTTCCAATTCTAGCGAGTTTTAGACCAGACATCTCTAACCCACGGGAATGTCCAAGAGCTGAGTTCTGGATGCCGAGGCAGCTTCTCACAGGACGTCTGTCCCACGAGCAGAACCCAGGAAGGTACGTCTAACCAGATGCACTGACAAGGTGGCCCACGTGGGCCCACCCCTGCTCTCATCCAGACTCCTGATGAATGCTGAGTATTTCCCTTGGTGTGAGATGAGGGTGGATCATGTCTTTGTCGTCCTTCCCTGGCGGCCGTTCCAGGCACCAGCCCCAGCCCCTGAGAACTGCTGAATAACCACCATGGACCTCGCCGCCGAGGCTGAAAACCTGTGGGTGGCCCTTGGCTCCAGTCTGGCTCTCACTCCACGCATCCAAGTTGTCGGCAAACCCCACCGTCTCTGTCCACCTAAATCTGTCCACTCGTCACCACCTCCATTGCCTAGCCACCCCCTGTCCTAGCCTAGCCACTGCCATTTCTTGCCTGGGTGACAGTAGCAGCCCCCTAAGTGATCTCCCTGCCTCCACTCTTGGCTGTTTACATTCTATTCTTTCTCTCTCTCTCTCTTTTTTTTTTTTTGTGAGGAAGATTGGCCCTAAGCTGCCATCTGTTGCCAATCTTCTCTTTTTTCACTTGAGGAAGAAGATTGTTGCTAAGCTAACATCTGTGCCAATCTTCCTTTGTTTTATGTGGGATGCCGCCACAGCATGGCTTGACCAGTGGTGCTAGGTCCACGCCTGGGATCCGAACCCGTGAACCTTGGGCCACCTAAGCCGAGCACATGAACTTAACCACTATATCAGCAGGCTGGCCCCTCCGCAGTCGATTCCCCATACAGCAGTTTCTCCTTCCACTGGAGCCCCAAGTCCTTCGTGTCCTGGAAGACCCTCTGGGTACTGGGCCCCACCCCACCTCCTCCCCACCCCAGCCCTCTTTCCCCTTGCTCCCTCTCTTCCAGCCCTACAGATGCCCTTGCTTGCCTCTGAACACAGCAAACACATCCCTCCCCGCAGCCTTGACACCTGCTGTTCCTTCTGCCTGCAGTGTTCTTCCCCCAGATGTCTGCTCACAATCTTTTTATCTGTCTTCGCAAATGTCACCTCTTTAACAAGCTCTTCCCTGATCATCCTCTCTGAGCCAGCATCTCCCACCGCTCCCAGCCCCTTACCCTGGTTCATTTGTCTTCGTAGCATTTTTCACTGCCTGTCACTTTATTCCATTTTTAATCCACAATCTGGCACGGCCCCTCCTCGCCCTAGGATGTTAGCTTCCTGGCTGATGTCAGGGGTTTTGTCGTCTCCACGGCTGAGCCCCCAGGGCCTAGACCTTTGCACACAGTGGCCGCTCCCAAATTCCTTGTCGGGCAGTGGAGGAACCCTGTGTTGAAATGATCACACATATGAAGTACCTAGTTTTTAAGTTATTGACAGGAAACACATTTTATAGTTAGGGCAGTGTGGTTGCTATGAGGCTGAGGTGGTCCCCAGACCAGCAGCATCCGCATGACCTGGAAGCTTGTTAGAGATGCTAATTCACCGGCCCCTCCTCAGACCTACTGAATCAGAAACTGCGGGGCGGGCGCAGACGTCTGCAGTGTAACAAGACACCGGGTGATTCTGATGCGCGCCCCCACCCCGTGATTCTGATGCGCGACCCTGTGATTCTGATGCGCGGACCCCGTGATACTGATGTGAGCACCCCCGTGATTCTGATGCGCGCCCCCCCCATGATTCTGATGCGCGCCCCCCGTGATTCTGATGTGAGCCCCCGCCCCGTGATTCTGATGCGCCCCCCGCCCCCCGTGATTCTGATGCGCGCCCCCCCATGGTTCTGATGCGCGCCCGCCCCGTGATTCTGATGCGCCCCCCGCCCCCCGTGATCCTGATGTGCGCCGCCCCATTGATTCTGGTGATTCCGAGGCGCGCTCTAGTTTGAGAAACGCTCTCCCTGACCCAAGCATTCCATTGACGCCGCGCACTCGGGTCGTTTCCACTGAATTGACTGCCGGCATTATTTTGTGTGGGAAGCCCTGATTTCCATCCTAAATGCTAGCGTAGAAATAATCTTCAGCGTAATGAGTAATGCGTGGACCAAAGACCCAAACAGAATGTGTCTGGAACTGTGCGAAGGAAGCCAGCGGGTTCTCCAACATTCGGAACAGCTGTTCTGAAGTAAGAAAAAATTTTTAAATCAAAATATTATAAAAACTGCACAAACAATCAGTACAAATTAGCCCTTGGGAAAGTCAAATAAATGTTCCTTTTTTATTACTTGTGTGGGTGACCGTAGGCAACCCCACGCTGGATGGAGTTACAGCGCTTAACCCTATGGGCAGAGAGAGAGGGAGAGAGGATGATGGCAGATCCACCCAGTGTCATTCAACGAGCATCCGTCCAGGTCGAGGGTCCCCTGCCCCCACCCCCAGCCTCAGGGCACATTTAGAAATGTGTGAGGACATTTCTGTTTTACTGGTGTTTAGCGAGTGGAAGCAGGTGTCCTGGAAGTCCTGCAGCCGCAGGACAGACCCACCCAGGAAAGACCTGCCCACCCCAAAGGCCACGGGCCCTCCCCGCATCGAGCAACTTGCCCCCAGAGCGAGTGCCCCCTCGGCCGTTGTCTCCATCGGCCTCCGTTCCTGTGCACCCCTCGTGGAGTGGGATCCAAAGTTCTGAAATGCACGTTTTTCATGCTCCCTGGACCCTAAACGCACACCAGCTCCGACATCAGACAGAGGTGAGGAGGGGGTATCAGAGCCAGCGCCAGAGGAAAAACAGGTCGTGCTGGTCCGACTGGAGGCATCTGTGGGGCTTCCGTGTGAGGACGCCTAAGGAAATGTCAAGGGTAATCTGACCATTCCCGAGTCTGACCTTTTGCTGAGTTTCTTACTGAGCCAGTTGCAGCTGCTTCCTGGAGAAGGGAGGGGTGCCCACGCAGGTCTCCCCTGGGGTAAAGCAAGGCGGGTAGAAGTGGTACTCTCCAGAGCGCCCCCTTCCAGCCCCGGGAGATGACAGCGCAGAGGCTAGAAGCCACCCCTCGGGAGCCAGCTGTGGCACTCAGAGGTGTGTGACCTTGAGCCAGTCACTTAGCGCTCTGTCTTTGTTAATGGACCCAGTGGTAAAATGGGATAATGGCAGCACCCATTTGTAGGGTGTGGTGAAGATTAAATGAGTTAATATTTACAAAGCATCGGGAGCTGAGCCGTGTACTATATAAGTCTTCCCTCTGATTATAATAGAAGGATTTGACATGGTCCTTCCCTGCTGTTACTAATTCAAGACGGCGGGAGCTCATGGAGACATCCAAGCCTGGATAACGTAGGCTAAATGCAAGGGCTGCCTACAACCCTTGGGCTTCCCCACCCCCAGTCCCTGGAGAAGCGTAACCCCTTTATATCAGCACACTCGGGGTCTCCAGCTTGGGGGGGGCGCGTTGTGTGTGGTCCAACCATCTGGAGCCTTGAAGGCGAATTCCCCGGTTCCAGCAGCTCCTTTAACATCAGCCACTGAACAAGCGAGCCCAGGAGCTGGATTTGTGACGATGCAGAGAGGAAAACCACCCTCTTTCCCCGGCTCCACCCCACAGCTCTGGAGCTCATCCTGGTAGAACCAAAAGGGTCTAAAAACCGCTACTTTAACCCAGCCCCCAGCCCCCAGCCCCGAGCCCCCATCCAAATGGTCACACAACATTCTCAGTCTGTTTCATTCAAACTTCATCGAGGCAGACACATGGAAGAACTTGTGGGGTCAAGGTACCTAAGGTTTTTTGAGTACCTACTACGTGCCAGACCATAAGATAGGTGCCAGATATATACATCCATATGCAAACCCCTGTAATCACTATGGCCAGCTTGCAATTCCATTTAATGAAAAGGAGTCTGAGGACGTGTGAGCACTTCCTTGTACCCAGTTGACAGAGGATGAATGACCATCAAGGAGACTGGCTGTCAAAAATCACGCAGTTGGGAGGCAAGAGAGCTGAGTCCAAACCAGCACAGTCTGAGTCCACAGCCCATGCTCTTTCCACTTCTCTCGGCTGCTTCCCAAAGTCGTTTCCATGGAAAACATGGTAATAAGCAGTGATGATAATCCGGGGAAAGCGGAGAACCTAGCAAAGGCCCTGCTCACGAAAACCCACATTCATCAGGAATTGGGTGCAGCTACGAGCGCCAGAGCCCCAATTCCAGTAATTTAAACCCAAAAAGGCTGGCCTGGGAGCACCATGAGGTCTTCAGAGACTCCGGATCCTTGGATTTTCCTGCTCTGCCATGCTCATTGTCTGGCTTTCATCTTCAAGGTCACGTCATGGCTCCAGACGGCTGCTGGAGCTCCAACCACCACATCTGTGTTCCAGGCAGGAAGGAGGATAAAGGAAAAAGACAAAAAGGGCTCATGCTGTGCCCTTCTTAAGGAGACTGCTGAGCAGTCCCACTGAAAAGCTTGTATTCACGTCTCATCGGCCACCCCGGCTGCTCTGGGAATGTGTTCTTTTAACTGGGCACATTGCTGTCCAGAATAAACCCAGTGCTCTGTTACCAAGGAAGAAAGAGAGAATGGACCTTCTCACCTCAGCTGGGGTCTTTCTGCTCTTTCAGATCTAGATAAGAATGATTCCAAACCCCATTCTATTCCCCAAGGAAGCCTCAAACCCTCCCCAACATCTATGCAAATTCCCAAAGGGTTTACATTCTCCCCCGCCTCTGGCTCCTGTTTCTGCTGAGTTAACTCCACTGATGGATTGCCTCTCTGTCCTGCATGTTCTGCTCCACTTCGGCAGCCCGGGGTTCACCAGTTCAGATCCCGGGTGTGGACATGGCACCGCTCGGCATGCCATGCTGTGGTAGGCGTCCCACATATAAAGTAGAGGAAGATGGGCATGGATGTTAGCTCAGGGCCAGTCTTCCTCAGCAAAAAAAGGAGGAGTGGCAGCAGTTAGCTCAGGGCTAATCTTCCACACACACAAAAAAAGTCATGTGCTAAAAGGGCTTTGGACTCTGGACATTCTGTCCCACCCGAGGGGCGGCCCAGGGGCCCCTCTTTCCTCACGTCCAGGATCACACGTCGGGTTCTGAGACAAGGATCTTGTGCGAACGACCCGCTGAGGGAGCCAGCTCAGGAGGACCAGGGCAGGGCAGAGAAAGGTGCAAAGCAAATATGCGGGCTTGGTGGAGGCCCAGGAGGATGGCAGCCCCCCTAGAGTTACCCCATCTGGAGCCAAGGGCGGTGGCCCTTGGTCGCTCTTTGGCTAAGGGTGGGCAGGATGACCCCAGGCTCCTGTGGGTGGGGGCAGTTGTCAGTTGAAGAAGGAGGGGTCTGGGCAGGTCACCCACGGCGTCTCTGACTCTCTGCTTTCTGCGTCACCTGTACAAACTCTAAATATCCCCCACCCCCTGCTTATCTAGGCTGAGGATTTACACTCCCCCGGTTGCCCGCCCCAAACAAGCTTTTCCAAACGTATCAAAGTGCTCGGCAAAACACCAGCAAGATGCAGCCTCGAATTTCAAGGTAAACAGGGTTTCAAACAGCAGCTGCTGCCCTGGCTGGATGGTGAGCATCCTGCAGGCAGTGCTCCTGGATCCCGGGCCACGTGCTCTCACTCGCCCCAGGATGCAGCCCCGGAAGATTTTTTCTTTTCGTGGCAATGTTAAGTGATTTCCCTAGTCCGCCCACCTGCCTGAACTGCCAGCCCGTGGGCCCGCCCCCCGCCACCGCCCTGCTCGCCAGCTTGGCTCCGTCAGCAGGTGATGCTAAATTCCTCAGGAAATTGTGTCATGCTGAGCTGTTCAAGTTTGTTTCCACTAAAAATACACCCGGAAACTAGGGCACGGTGAAGGATGGCTGACGAATGGGGCAGAGGGCTGAAGAAAGACTCTGAGGCCGTCGGATTCCTCATGGAGTCTCCTCCAAGCACTCACCGTGGAGCTGAGCCCAGACCCCTCCACGAGTCACTGTCCTCCAGACAGGTGCACGCGGTCCCTGCGGCTCTGGGGGCTACGCGGCATTGTTAGGAGATGCCCTTGATGGAATGCAAACCTCATTTTACTAAGGAGAGAAGAGAAGAGCACAGAGGAAGTGACTTTGTCCTGGGCCACACTGCTAATTAGTGGTGGAGCGCAGCCTGCAGCCCCCGTTCTGCTCACTCTTAGGTGAGCGCTCTTTCCACTATACCTCACGTTTGCAATTCCTGTGGCACAACCTAGGGAGGCACAGACAGCTCAGAGGGGTCAGTGAGGGCATCCTCACCGTTATCAGGAAAGAGTGCTTTCAGCTTCAAGTTACAGAAAACCGGATCACTGGCTGCTCAACTGTAAGGACAGTGTTTACTTAATGAGACTCTAGAAGGAGGTAGTCCCAGGCTTGGGCCGCTGGCTCGGCAACTTCAAGAAGGATCCAGACTCCACTCTGCCATTCTGAGCAGTGTGACTTTTCATCCACAAGCTTAATGCCTCATGTCACAAAATGGTTGCCACAGCTCTGGATATCAAGTCTTCATAAGTAGTATCCAAAGCTAGAAGAAGCTACCAAAAAAGAAAGAAAGAAAGAAAGGCTGCCTTCTCCCTGGGTAGCCCTCTCTTCTTTGAGGGAGGAAAAACTTTCCATACATCATTGGCCAGAACTGGCTCAGATGCCCACCCCTACACCAATCACTGGCAAAGGGGAATGAGATCATCAGACTTAGTTTGGACCAATCAGGATTCAGTCCCTGCGGCTGGACACATTGCAGGGCTAACACAGCCAGGGTTCTCTCTTTGCAGTCCCTCACCTGTAAAATGGGGTTAACTCACGCCCACCACATCGGGTCCCACTGAGGATCCTGAACAAAACCCACTGTACCGAGTGAGGCAGGAATGTTATTCTTGCAATCCTGAGAAGAAAAAAGCCTATAAAAATAGACCTTAGATCATTAGAGAAATACCCTCTATGAAAAGATGAGCCACAAGATGTTGCTAAGAGACATTTGTACTTGACACAGACAAAGCTTCTCTGGTGGAATAAGTCCAAGGAGGGAGTTCCCGGAATCACACAGAGACTTCAGTGCTGAAGAATCGAAGAACTGAGATGGGCGTGCAGCTGCGGCTGGATCCATGGGCTGCGCCCCCTGCCCCAACTGTGTGGGCTAGTGCTCCAGGGGGTCAGGGCGGGAGCAGGGGCCTGGGCTTGGAGCCGCCGGCTGCCTTTCTGGGGGAGGCACCCGGGAGCAAGCTTTGGAAGCTCACAGGAAGGTGGGAGGACAGCCACACGGAGGGACGAGGCACCCGGCAGGGAGGTCTGGACTGAGCTGGGCTGCCTCTGGGGCTCCTGGATGGGAGGCACGGGGTTGGGAGGCCGGGCGAGGCGGCGGGGAGAGTCCAGCCCTGCAGTCAGACACCCGCAGTGCCCCCGAGTTCCACCCCGGCTTCCCCAATGACCTGGCCCGGCCGCTCCTCTCAGAGGGGCCTCAGCTTCCCTGTCTGTAAAATGGGGGCTCTTCCGGCTGTTATTCTCTCATTCGCGAATCACTCATTCAACAAATACTCGTTGAGCTGCCGACACAGAGTCAGGGAGTGTCAGAGCTGGGGGTGACCTGAGGTGACTCGCTTCACTGCTCTGAGCCTCAGTTTCCCTGTCTGGAAATAGAGTCGATCACTGTGCCGACCTCACAGGTTTTCAGGGTGATGAAAACAGTTACGACATGGAAAGTGCTAATGGCAGGGCCTGGTGCGCCGTGAGTGCCCGGTCAGTGTGCGCTACTGTCTTCAGGTGCCGTGGAGCCGTGCGGGACCCTCGGGGTGAAGCGAGGAGCAAAACCGGAGAATCACTCCCTTGGCGCGTCCAGCCCAGTGGGGGATACAGACGTTGATCGAATAGCCACTAGAAGCAGAACAGTAATCAATGGCCGGAAGAGATCTGAAGCCGAATCACAGTATCCTACGGCCACAGGACCTGGCCGGGCGTGCGGATCCCAGGAGGCTTCCCGGCGGAAGCAGTTTTCAGGCCAAGATCTGCAGGATGAGGGGGGTTAACTAGGTGAAATGGGGAACATTCCAGGCAGAGGGAAAGCACCTTCAAACCCTGAGGAGGGGTGGAGCACGGCGTGCCGGAGAAACCGCAGCCAGGCCTGCGGTGGGAACTCTGAGCGGGAAGGAGATCTCCACGAGGCAGCCGGGGGGACCAGGCCTGGCCCTGGGGCCGCACTGACTTCGTGTTTAATCCTCAGAGAAATGGGACCTGAAGGTCCATCGATAAGGTCCCACGCAAACAAATTACGGTACATCCACACAATAGAAAACTCACAGCGATTTTAAAAGGGCAGGGAGCGTGCTCTTCACGAATGGAGAAGGAACAGCCTCCGAGATATGTTAACTGAGCAAGGCCGGAGCACAACAGTGGTTATCGAATGGGCTGCCATCTGTGAGAAACAGCAGGAAGAGAAAAAATACGTAGACATCCATATATTCATATGTGCACAGAACATTCTGGAAGAATTCTTAAGCTAGTCCATTAGCTGTCTCCAGAGAGGGAGGAGAGATGGCAAGGAGGCTTTCTCTGCCTCCCCTTTTGTACCTTTTAAATTTTGAATCATGTATTTCTTGACATAAATAAATAAAGCCAAACTTTACAAATACGGCGGCTCCTCTGGCTGCTGTGTGGAGAACGGGCGATGGGCTGAGCGCAGACGTCAGCCGGTCAGTGAGTCATCAGCTGGGAGCCCGGCTTGGACCACACAGGGGGAGAGAAGTGGCTCGAATCAGAGACGTGCACGAAGCAAACCTGAACGCTCGCTACAGCCCTTTGAGCTCTGATCCTGCCACCGTCTGAACGGAAGAGAGGAATCGGAGACAGAAGAGTGTCCCCCACAGAGCTCGCCTCCGTCGCTCCTTTGACTAAAAGGTGGCTGTGATGCACCTGGTGGCAGAAGTGGAGGCTGAGAGGGACAACCCAGCACAAAAAGCAAGGGACAGTGCCAGGCAGGGAGGACCCCTCTGGCAGCCCCCTCCTCTCTGGAACTTTCTCCTCACTGGCCACCCTCCCCCCCAGAATTCTGGATGTCACTCCTTACAGGATCCATCTACCTGCATTCTAGGCGAACTCATAGTTCATTGGCAGCCCACGTGCAAGTCCCATCTCCCCTGCCGAGGTGACCGCCCCCTCCCCGCTGGCTCACGGGCAAGACTTCCTCATGCAGGAGGAAGCGAATCCTTTGACTTGGCTTATGGGGGAGTGTTTCTTGAATGGCACAGCTGACTTCAGGTTAAAATGCAAATATCCTTGGGAGAGATCATATAGGAAGTTATAATTCACTCAGCAAAAGTACAAAGCAGCCCGTATAAAGCTGCCAGTCACATGGCCACAGACAAAGGAACACAGTTCACAACAGGAAAGGTAAGTCCTGTTTGGCGGTTTGTTACAAAGTTACATATACACTTAACATCTGACCCAGCAATCACCTGCTTAGAGAAAGGACTATGTTCACACAAGGACGGTTACATGAATGTTCATAACAGCTTTATTCAAAACCACCCAAACGTCCATCAACTGTAAATGGATTAAGTAAATTGTGGTACACCCACACAATGGAATATTACTCAGCAGTCAAAAGGAACAAACATGGAGACAGGTGGCAACACAGTGACTCTCAAACACGTTATGCTAAGTGAGAGAAGGAAAACACAGAAGGCTGATCACAGATTAGGCACATGGGACATCCTGGAAAAGGCAAGACTATAGCAACAGAAACCAAACCAGACAGGTGGCATTACCTTTAATGCAAGTCAGTGGCCTCGGGGGCTGGGGTAGGAAGAGGGCCTGACTGCACACGAGGGGATCTTCAAGGAAATGGAAATGTCCTGTATCTCGGCAGTGATGGTGGTTAGGACAACTGTATACGTTTGTTAAAACTCAGTGAGCTGCTCACTTTAAAAAGTGGATTTTACTCCGTGTAAATTACATCTCAAGAAACCTGACCTGGGGGGAAAAAAACGCTGCAGGTTCTTCACTTGTTTTTCTCAAACCCTGTGGACGTCCAGTCTCCCAGCCACAAAAAAGAACCTCCCCACAGTGGGAACCCACTCCCCTCGTCTCCTGGTTCTGAGGTCCCCCATCATAACCCCCCAGAAGGCGCCGTCCGGGTGCGAAGGCGGGAACCGTCGGGCACACGCTGATCTTCTTGAGACGCCTCCAAACAGCACGAAGGGTCCCCGAGGCGCCTTGGGGCCCCTGGGGGGCGGGGTCCAGCGGAGGAGCCGAGTGGGCGGAGCTCCAGGCCCCGCCCCCACCGGAGCGGAGTCCGGGTTGGTCCATTTCTAAATACTGAGCTGCCGCTTAACTCCTGGGGGAAACAGCGGGTCCGCCCAGCGAAAAGGAATTTTGAAAAGCGCTGGGTCCCGTATTCCCTTAAAGTCCCTTTCAGGGCTGACATCCTACAGCACAATAGGAGAAGGGAACTAACATTTATTATTTGTTCTAATTTAATCATTTAGTTTAACCTCACAGCAGCCCTGCAAAGTGGGGATGATGTAACTCGGTTTTTACATGTCGGAAATGTGCGCGCAGAGAGAAGGGACTTACCCGAGGCACAGCCAGCGCAGGCCGCCCAGCCGCGCATGCCCACCCCAGCATCCGCGAGCTTTTTAGGGCCATCGTGGCGCCCCTAGTGCGAAATGCCCTAAGAGAGGCGCGGATAAAGGGTCAGGGGACAGTGCGTGGGGGAGGTGACTTCTGGCTGGAAGAAAAGGCGCTTGAAGGCTGGACAGGGAGCCGGCCAGGAGCAGGGCCGGGTGGGAGCAAGCGAGCCCCGAGCGAGTCCTGTGGCTGGAGTGCCAGTGCCGGTGGGGACCGGGGTGGTTGTGGGGGGGGGGGGGGGGGGCGGCTGGCTGGTCAGAGCGGGGCGCACCGTGACCATGAACTCGCCTGGCAAATAGGTTTTGCAGATGCTCAGGATGATCAGAGAGAAAAGAGGGAACAAAAGAGCCCCAGGCTCCGAAGCCGAGGAGTCTGCAGAACGCGGGGCTGAGGGCCAAGGGTCCAAGGGTTTGCCCTCTTGCCCTGTTTTCCAGGAGCGATGGCCCCAAGCCACAAGGGAGGGCGAATGCCTGCATCCACGAGTGAAAGAAACCAGTATTGATTCACCCCGGCTCAGTCCCAGGGTCTGTGCCAGATGCTTTCACTAATACCAACTTCTTTAATTTTCATAATAAGCCGGTAAAATAAGTGTTCTTATTCCTAAGCTCTCACTTGGCAAACACACACAGAGCGCTTACGATGTGCAAGGCTCTCTGCCAAGCCCTGGATACAGAGATGAAATTACCCCTCTGTGCCCCAGCCTCCTCATCTATAAAATGGACATAATCTAGAACAATTAGAAAGCAGGGCCGCCTCCGTGTCATGTGAACCCTCGCTGGCTGCTTGGAGGAGGGGCGAGCCCCACACATAAGCAGCCAGCCCATTGGCCAGGGGCTCGTGATGCGGCCAGTGCCCAAAGATGAGCTGAGCCGGTCAGATCCCCTCTACAAACTGGGAAGTGCACAGAAGGGGGCTGTAGCAGAAACAGAAGCAGTAATGTATTTACACCTGCCCGCTAAGCTTAGAACGGTATATAGAGGCTTCAATTTCCTACCTTTGAAAGGTACATCATTTCGACTAATTAAGCCACACCTATGTATCCAGTGCCATTCAGTCCTCAATGCCGTGTCCACATCCCACATCCCACCACACCTGTGAGCCGAAAGGAGCGAGGATGCTCACCTCCTTTTACAGATGAGAAAGCAGGTTCACAGAGCAAAGTGACTAGAGGTGATCCCAGAGCCAGCCGGGAGGGAAGCTGGCCTGAGAGGCGAGCCTGGCTCTGGAGCTAAGCTCTTCCAGTTTCAGCTGGCTCACCAGGCGTCCAAGAGAAAATCTCGTTCTCTTTGTGGTTTCGTAAAATAAGAACATAGACATTATTGTCCACTCTGAGGTCCGTTCAGGGTTGGAAACGTGGTACATTTTGTTCCAGCCTTTATTTAGTACGTGGTTCGGATCCAGGCCCTGTGTATGAAACAGCCGGGGCTGAGGCTCCAGACTTTGTGCCAACGGAGAGCCCCTGGGCCCTATGAGTAATTCCAAAAACTGGGCAGCCCCTGAACCCTGCAGCTTTCCTCTGGGACACCCGTTGGTCTTTTGCAGTCCAGTTAGTATTTTAGAATTCCTAAAAATGGTTTTTCTGTGCATATCCCTCCAAGTGGATGTTGGGGAGGTGGGGTTCTGGCCTGCTAGGTCCGGCCTCCGAGCTCTACAGATTGGCGGCTCCTTCTCGGTTCACCTTGTATCCAGGGATCCAAGCAGCCCCCCACATTCCAGCCGGGATCATTCATTCATTATTCGTTCCACACTCCTTGAGTACCTAGCGTGTACCAAGGGCTGTGCTAGACGCTGGGGAAATAATGACAACAGGGAGGCTGTCCCTATATTCATGGAGCATGGAGTTTAGAGTGAGACATACACGTTACTGAAATGATCATGGATGTAAATATAACCAGAGAGTCGGACCGTGGAGAGCTTGGACACAGGACGGGGGAGGCCCGTGGAGGGGGTCGGTAGACACAGGGCTGGGGGCAGCCAGAAAGGATGGGACCAGAGAGTGGGGCCTCCTCAGAGGAGGATGGGGCGACCAAACACAGGGCAGGAGTAGCCAAAAGGGGAGACGGTGTGTGCTGGGCAGTTTCATCTACAAAAGCACAGAGTAGAGATTCTGGTCCCCATTCAAGGGGGGGCAGAGTGACCGGCCTAGAGATGAGCAGCTGGGGGGCGGCAGAGCTGGGGTTCAAACTCAGGTGCATTTGGCTGCAAAGTGCCTTCTGCTCCGCCACGTTGCTGCCCCCATGCAGGGTGGCATCCACTGCTCAGCGCTGTCACCTAGCTCAACGGGTCCAGCTGTGGCCCCTAGAATGGGTCTCTTCCTTCTCCCAAGGATGCCTTGCGGGGGCAAGGAGGAAGGGAACCGGCTGTCTGGGCATTGGGGACGGAGGTGACCTGATCTTCAGGGAGCAGTTTCCGAGCTGGAAGTGACTTGAGAGGTGGTACTGGTGCCAGTGTAACGGAGAAGGTGTGGAAACCGGATCTAGGTCCTGGCAGAAAAGCCCTGTCGCTGCCTTGATTCGAACCCCCCGGGACGATCCAGGATCTCCTCTCCATCGATAAGGTGTGCGGGATGGAATCAGGTGGTGGCTGATGGGCTGGGCCAGCTGAGAGGGGAAGCCAGCCAGCTTCTCCTCATCAAAGGGGGGGAAGGTAGCTGAGGCGGGAACGAGTGACCTGGTTCTCCACCCCTGTCAACACGCCCCCCTGCCCCAGATCTGCCCCTAACGTGCAGGACTGTGGGCAAGAGAAAAGAGCATAACTTTATTGGCGACCTAACGCAAGTGAGGCCCCCTCCACACACTTTCGTAGACGCAGTCTCACTTTCTCCCCACGACAACCCCCGTTACCAGCTCCATTTACAGAGGGGAAAACTGAGGCTCAGAGAGACAGATGACTTGCCCAAGGTCCCATGGCCAAGAAGTGGAAGAACTGGATCTCCAACCCAGATCTGTCTGTCCCCAAAGTAGGTGCCGCTGCTGGAGCTCAGCACGTCCCTCCTCCTCTCTGGGCCTCAGTTTCCCCATCTGTCCAATGATGCTGTTTGATGAGATGCTCTCTAAGGGTTTGTCCTGGTTGGGAGCGTGTTCCCAGAGACACACGCAGCCACTCTTTAGCTCTAGGACCAGGAGCAGAGCACCTACTCCATGCCAGGCCGCGTGCTGGGCACTGAGGGGAGGAAGCTGAAGACTCGGTCCCTGTCCTCACGGAGGGTGCAGGCTATGGGGACAGACAGTCACAGGGATGCTCCATGCACCATGAGGTGAGTGCTCCCGTATATGTTGAATCCTCTCGGACGCCCAGCCCAGGGCCAGGCCCAAGGAGGAGACAACGAAATTCATGGGTCCCAACCAAGGGGCTTGTCTTCCTGACACGGGGCCCACTACAGCTCCTGACCCCTAATAACGAGGGGACCCCACATCTGCACCATCCTTCAGCATCACCCAACCCTCACCTGGGCCCCAGGAGTCCGCCGAGGAAGGGACCCCTTCACTGGTCTCATTTGGTAGACGCGGACAAAACTGAGGCTCAGAGGAGTTAACTGGCTGATCCAAGGTCACAGGGCTTTGGGGGAACAGGAAGATATAAGCCCACCTATTGCCTTAAAACTCAGAGATCTGAAAATTCACAATATGCAGTGCCCTGTGAGGCAAAGCTGGCAGATTCAACCACAGGGCAGATATAAAGGCCCCCTTAGGGTGGTGGGGACTCATGCAGGGTCCTAAAAATGGGGTGACAGTTGGCTGGAGCAGAGCAGCCATCTCAGGCAGAGGACTCACATGTGCAAAGGCCCAGGGGCAGAGTGAGCTCCTGAGCAGTGGTTGGAGCCGAGAGTACAGCTGGGACAGGAAGCACACCCAGGGCAGGGGACATGCCCAGGCCAGGGGACACACTTGGGGCAGGGGGCACACCTGGGCAGGGAAGGGGGAAGGGCTGGGATCGGGGTGGGTACACCTGTCTGTCCCCAAGGCCTGAAAGCCAGACTGCACTGACAGAAGATGGGAGCTGGGGAGGGTGCAGGGAGCGCTGTGGGGGGGTGTACCGGGCTTCTCATCTGCCCAGCCTGGGACAGAGGATCCGGCTGACCTCGTTGTTTGACTCAAGCTGCCACTTTTCCTCTCTGAGCTCGTTCCCTCCTCAGAGGATCGGAATCTCCAAAAGCCCACGACGTTCTGACACTATGACTCGGGGTTGGAATGACCTTCCCTGAATCATTAGGGGCCGAGCGTGAGGCCAGGGACAGGCCTGGTGTGGGGACAGCGAGGGCCCTGTCTGGGTGGCCTCAGGGCCCCCGGGAGAGGAGGGGCCTGGGAGTGTGGGGGAGGGGGGCGAGCTCAGGACTGGCTGACCCAGGCTGAGGGGCCATCGCGGTCGGGTGGGTCTAGGAGACCAACCTGCAGTGACAGCCCCCCACCCTGGAGCAGCCATCTGTCCCTGAGCCCTGCTTCACCTCCAGAATCCAGCGCGTTCTCTTTCGCTTTCTGGAAACCCCTCCCTCCCAGCCTCTGCAGCCCCTCCCAACCCTGCCAGCTCAGTCTCATCCCAAGAGGCCCAGAGGAAGGGAAGGGACGCCCATCTGTGTGCTCCTTCCCCAGTGAAACGCATGTCGGCGGCTCCCCCTGCTCCTGTTCCAGGCGCTGGGAGTACAGGGGAGCAGGGGTCCCCGCCTCCCGGGCTGCACGCCAGCAGCAGAGACAGACAACAGAGGGAACAGAAGAGAAATGACGTGACATGGGAGATGGGACAGAGTCACACAGGGCAGGAGAGACGGGGCGGCTGCCATTCTAACCAGGGTGGTCGGGCTGAGCCTGGCTGAGAAGGTGGTGTTTGCACACAGACTTGGAGGGTTTGGGGGCTGACTCTGAGCCACAGTGATTTACCCAAAGCTCACAGCAGCCCCGAGAGGCAGCTGTCGTACAGATGAGGAAACCGAGGCGCAGAGGGGGAAGGTACAGCCCAAGGTGCTCAGCCAGTGGGTGGCGGACTCAGGATTCGAACCCAAGTCCGCTGATTCTGAACCCAAACAGAGAAGTGTAATGGTTGGGGTTAGAGCAAGGATGCTGGAGCCCGGGTGACTGAGAGTCGAGCCTCGGCTTGGTCATGTCGTAGCTGAGCCTCAGCAGGCTGCTTACCACTCTGGGCCTCCGATTTCTCATCTATAAAGTGGGGGTGGGGACCGAGCCCTCCTTGTGGGGTAGTTGAGAGGATTAGACAATGCAGTGCACATGAAGTACTTACACAGCGCCTGGCACCAGGCAAGGGCTCCAGAGTGATAACAAATCACCACCACCATCACTGTCATCACCGTCACCATCATCATCATCACCATCATCACCATCACCATGATCACCACCATCATCCTCACCACCATCATCATCATCATCGTCATTATCACCATCACCATCATCGCTACCATCATCATTGCCACCATCATCATCATCATCACCGTCATCACCATCACCATCATCATCACCATCGTCATCCCTATCATCATCATCACCATCTTCATCATCATCACCATCATCATCATCATCATCACCGTCATTATTTCTCCTGCGCCTCTTCTGCCCGACCCATACCACAGAGTCCCCACTAAGGGCACCCAGCCTGTGTCCTGAGCCGGTTGACTGAGCCTGTGTCGGGGGCTGGCTGGGGTGAGGGGGCTGCCTTGGTAGATGGGCAGGCTCCCTTTGGCTCCCTTTCCCCTGCCTTGCTCCCTCACTCCTCTCTCTCCAGGCTGATGAAATATGGAGGAGCTGGCAGTGGTGTCGCCGCTGAGAAGGCTGCCACCCCCGGGGAGGGTGATGGATAGCCCTGATTACACGGATGGGTGCGGTGGCGGGAAAGGAGCGGCAGCCGCCGTGCATCTCGGAGCCCTCCTCCTAGACCCCAGCCAGCCAGCCTGTCTGGCGTCTCAGCCCTCCCAGGCTTTCCATCCCAAAGGCTTGTTGCCTCTGTCTGCTTGGCCCCTCATAGCAGCGTGCAGTGGAGCAAGGGCAGGGGTCCGTTTGCAGATGCGGGACACGAGGCCCCGAGACCTACAGAGTGAGTGGCTGTGCTGGGACCAGACCCTTCCAGCTCCCCGATCTAATGCTCTCTCGCTGCCTGTCGGCACCTCCAGCCCTTCAGGGGCGTTTGCAGTAGCCTGGGGAGCAATGTAGCTGGAGGTTCTGAGCCCCACCTCTGCCGTCAGGGAGTCTGGGTCCCAGCTCTGCCGCTCAGAGCACCCTTGGGAAATTCGTTCACCTCTGCGGCTCAGTTTCCCCATCTGGTAAATGGGGATGGTTATCCTAGTCACCTCCTGGATTCAGAAGCCCCCCTCCCCAGATCCACGCCTGGGTCAGGGCCTCGGAGGCACGTAGAACTTCCCTGCCTTCTTCTAGCTCTCCTCCACACCCCCCGTGCATCTTCCCCTCCCCGCGCTGTGCCTTCCACGTGGAATGCCTTTCCCCCTCTTCCTCTGATGAGCCCTGGGCTCCACTTCAAGCATCGCCTCCGCTGGGAAGCCTTCCCCGACCCTCATGGTTCTGCGTGGGGCATATCTCTCCTAATTGGGAGACACCACCTGGCCTTCGCCACCCCTGGGTCACAGCTCGAGTCCCACGTCACAGGGTCATTCTCTTGGCTGCCTCTCCCTCACACCGGGGGCCCCTGGAGAGCAAAAGGCCCAGCAAAATCCTCTCCCTGGGGCTGCTGTGACCAGCAGGATGTCTGGCCAGAGGAAGGGCTCATTTTTGGTGAAGAAGCTGGTCACTGAGTCGCAGCTGACCAAGCTCCCGGCTCTCCACCTCTGAGATGTCTGACTGTGTGCAGGAGGCTGGAAGGCAGGACTGCTCCTCACAACCCCGAGGACAGAATCAGCAGTGGTGACTTTCAGGACGAATGCTAGAGTGTGGGGAAGGGATGTTGAGACCAGCTGAGGCTCTATCCCACCCCACCAACAGCTGCCAGTGTCCCCCAGGGGCCGGGGGCAGATGTGTACCACCTGGACCCTGCATTGCTACAAACCCACCCCACTGCAGGATGGAGAAAGTCTAAACTCTGGTGCCTGCTGGCTCCAGCCCCATCTGCCCAAAATCTCCTTCCCCCTGGGGCTGCCAATCCCCACCACACATTCTCTGATTTTGTTCTTACTACATGGGCTTTAACTGCACCCCCCGACCAGTGCTGAACTCTCCTGCCTCAGGGCCTTTGCACAGGCTCTTTCCTTTTCCAATGATGCCCTTTCCTCACTTCTTTGACTGTTTGTGTCTACTCATTCTCTCAGTGTCCATGGGAACAATTGCTTCTTCAAAGATGCCCTCCCTGGCCCCTCGGACTAGGCAGGCTTCCTCTCTTTGCCCATCGAGCACCTCAAGCTCTTCTTCCATGGCCCTCACTGCAGTTGATAGTTGCACATTTTATTTCTATCATTGTTTGCATCCTGAGAGAGCCATGGCGAAGAGCACGGACTTTGGAGTCAGACTGCCTGGGTTTACAGAGGTTTTACCTTACATGAGCTGTGTGGCCTTGGCCAAGTTACTCCATCTCTCTGTGCTTCTGTTTCCTGATCTGTCAAATGGGCCAATAAAATTACCCACTCGCAGCACTGCAGTGAGCCAATAAATAGTTATCGAATGAATAAAACTATGAGTGGTGTAGGGAAGCGATTCTAAAAGTTTCCAGTTTTAGATGCTTCATAATTTTAAAGGACTTTAAGGGCTCCCGTATAGATAAGTTTCACTTCAAGTACTCATCAGTGGAGAAAAATAATAATATAATATAATAATTATACCACCAGCTTGCTGGGAGTTCAGTAATGCCTTTAATTAAACTTTTACTTTTAATCACAACACTTGGAAAAGAGTTTTTTAAGGGCATGGCCTGCAGCTGCAAGTCCACAAACTGGTGGTGGGCACAGGTGTTCCCATACGCCCTGGAAGCCCTGGGAAGGGGGAGTTCAGGTGCGCGTGACGAGTTGAGGTGGAGTCACCCGGGAGCCGGCCGAGGGGAGATGTCAAGTACGAGACTGCCTGGGACCCGGGAGGGCTGGGCTGGGCAGGTGGGGGCATCAGCTTAGACGTGGAGTCACCAGGGGAGAGCTCAGGGGAGGGGAGGGGAGGGGAGAGGGGAGCCTGGGCTGCTGCCACTGAAATGCGGACACTTAGAAGTGGGCTGGAGGAGGAGGCCTGGGGAGAGAGACTGAAAGGGAGCAGCAGGAGGAAGCCAGGGGAGTGGGTGCCAGCCAAGTCAAGAGACGGACGTGTTTGAGGACAGAGGAGGAATCGCCGTGTGGCACTGTCTCAACAGGCCCACGAGAATTCGGCAGGACGTCACCAGTGACCCAAAACACCAGCCAGACCGGCAGCAGCTGAAGAGAGAAAAGGAGGTGACCGAGTGGGCTGTGGAGCTGCTGAGCAGCTTTGCTAAGAAGCAGGAGGGAAAACTGGCCAGGCTCTGATGGTGCCCCAGGGAACGAGGCCCACTCCTTCTCCGTCTCTGTCTCTCTCCCAGAGAGATCATATCTCTTTTGCGTGCTGGGGGACCGTCCCACAGGGAGGGAGAGACGGACGATGCCTTGGGAGGCGAGGGGGAGGGACCGAGCCCACGTGCGGTCCTGGCTGTCTCGCAGGGGCGTGGGGGACCCAGCACTGCTGCCTGGAAACAGGAGGGTTGATTAAAATGGTCAGTCGAGGACCCAGCCCAGTGCTGGCACGCAGGAGGCTCCAATGAGTCCGTTCTCGTCCGTCTGCCGCCCGGGAGGCATGTGAAGGAGGCCCCTTGCAGGAACCCGAAGGTGGTTCGGTTCTGCAGGCCTCCCCTCGGGCCTGGGGGACGGACACAGGAAGACACTGCTGCATGCCAGCGACTCCCACCATCTCCCACCCCTCCTTGCTTGTTCTGGGCTCTCCCCTCCCACCCCCTTCCTCACCTCCTCGCCCGCAGAGCAGCACCCCCGTATCAGTCAGGGCCTGGCTGGGCAGCCGCATGGGAGGCCGCCCGGCCCCCACCTGGGGCGGCACTGGCTGGAGTCGGGTCCTTCACAGCGCTGGCGTCTCCCCTGCGTCACTGCTATGAAACGGGGCAGGTTGCTGGCAGCCGGTTCCAGGATGGATGGCCAGGCCTGCAGGCAGGGGACAGGGCCAGAGGCCGCTGAGGTTTTGGGGGGGTTTTTCCATACCAAGTGACAAAGAAATTTTTAAAAAGCCAATAATTTTTAATTAAACCAAGCTTAAAGACAGATGGTGAGAAGGACCACGCTGGCTGGCTGCAAACCAGGGCAGCACCGTCGGCTCTCAGAATCCCAGAGAGTCGGAGCATCTTAGAATCCCAGAGTCGGCTCCGAGTTACAGAATCTGAGAGAAACAAGCTCTTCCAGTGCTGGAGTCAAGTCTTAGAAGCACAGAGCCTAGCTCTCCAAGGGACATTCAGAGGCAGTTGGCTCAGTGATCAAGGGAAGGGGCTAGAGAACTTCAATGCCCAGGTTCTGATCCTGTGTCTGCCAGATTAGCTGTGTGACTTGGGGCAAGTTACTTAACTTCTCTGTTTCTCAGTTTCCCTGCTGTCAAATCAAAGTAGGGCTGTCATGAGAATTTTGTGAATGCTGTTATCACACACTCTTCAGCCAACATGTCTTAGGAGCATAGAGTCTTCAAGGGGTTTTTGATTCTAACTCACTCCTCATTGCCTGCATCTCTTCTCAAGCATGCACAAGGATGCGTATCACCTCTGAAAGCAGAGCTGACCCCCTCAGAGAGCGGCCAGTCCCACTTCTAAATAGCTCTGCCTGAGGAAAATCCCTCCTTCTACCATCCCGGGGGCCAGCTGTGCACAGACGATGAGTTTTTCCTGTGTGAATCTCCCGCAGGGCGGACACTCAACAGAATCCATCCTCAGTGCTGTCGACCTGCAGCAGCTTAGGGCCCAAGGGCTCCGCACACCGCGCTTGCTGCTGGGGCTGTTCCACCACGGACAAGGGCGCCCTCTGTTATATACGCTTACGACCCATCCGACTCACCCGCAAGAAAACAAACCACCCAATTCGAAAATGGGCAGGGGATCTGAACAGATATTTTTCCAAAGAAGATATACAGATGGCCAACAGGCACGTGAAAAGATGCTGAACGTCACTAACTATTTGGGAAATGCAAATCAAGACCACAATGAGATATCACGTTACCACCCGTCAGAGTGTTGTTATTAAAAAGACAAGAAATAACAAGTGTTGGAGAGGATGCGTGCACTGGTAGTGGGAACGCAAACTGGTGCAGCCACTATGGAAGACAGCATGGAGATTCCTCAGAAAATTAAGAATAGAAATACCATATAAACCAGCTATTCCACTGGTTATTTAGCCAAAGAACAAGAAAACTCTAATCTGAAAAGATCTAAGCACCCCTGTGTTCATCGCAGCAGTGTTCACAATAGCCAAGACTTGGAAGCAACCTACGTGGCCATCAAGGGATGAATGGATAAAGAAAGTGTGGTATATACACAATGGAATACTACTCAGCCATAAGAAATGACGAAATCCGGCCATTTGTGACAACATGGATGGACCCTGAGGGCATTATGCTGAGTGAAATAAGTCAGAGGGAGAAAGTCAAATACCATATGATCTCACTCATAAGTGGAAGATAAAAACGACAGCAACGAACAAACACAGAGAGACAGAGAAGACACTGGGGGTTACTAGACGGGAAGGGGGCGCGGCTGGAGGGAGGGTGAAAGGGTTAACGCGCCCATGCGCACAGTGATGGGCGGAAACCAGATTTTTGGGAGTGGACACAGAAGTCGAAATATAATGAGGCACACCTGAACATTGTATAATGGTTTATGAAATGTTATAAACCAATGGGCCCTCAATAAAAAAAATAAATGAAAATTTGAGAAGACCCACTCATTCGTTCATTCGTTCAACAGGCCCTGTACTCGGTGCTGGGGACGCGGTGTGGGGCAGACCCAGGGTCCCCGCACTTGGGAAGCTGACAGTCTGGTGGGAAAGATGCCAAGTAAACAAGAACCCGCACGGCAGGGTGAGCGGGGCCTGAGGGTCCAGAGGAACCCAGGCTTTGGGATGAGGGGGAGAAGTGTGGCTGAGTTCTACTTCCTTCTAGTTTGCTGTGTGAGGGTGAACACATTTCTTAGCCTCTCTGAGCCTTGCTTCCGCAAATGACCAGAGAAACAAAAGGCCCTAGGGACTCAGAGATGTAGCCCTGCTCCCCACGGTGCACTGGGAGGCCCCCACGAGACAGTGAAGCAGGCACAGCCATTGTCTGCCCTCTCCCCCACTAAGACGACCTTCTCGGGTTGAATTGCACACAACCCAGGAGATGATTGGGAGATGAATCCAGTTAGTTTAAGGTAATCACGGCAGTCTCTGTCCTTTACCCCTCATTGGTCTGGAGTGGGCCTGCGGGACAGTTCAGAGTGATGATAATATAAAGAGGAATCCCCAGAGGGTGTGGAGAGTGGCTATGTGCTTCAAGGTAAAGATTTCCCTCTCTGATGGAAGGGAAAGCCACATGAGGAGAAGGCTCCTTTGCTCCCTTCCCTCCCTTCTTATTTTGGACACTGTTGTGTAAGGACGTGATGCCTGGAGCTGTGGCAGCTATCTTGTGACCATGAGATGTGAAGCCTAAAGACAAGCACCAACACACTGAGGGTACCAGAGTGGAAGATGGTGCAATGAACTGAATGTTTGTGTCTCCTCAAATTTCAGATATTGAAATCCTATCCCCTGGGTAATGGTGTTAGGAGGTGAGGCGTTTGGGAAGTAATTAGATTATGAGGGTGGAGCCCCCATGAATGAGATTAGTGCCCTTACAAAAGGGACCCAAGAGATCTCTTGCCCTCTTTCCGCAATGTGAGGCTACAAGAAGTTGGTGGTCTGCCACCCGGAAGAGGGCTCTCACCAGAACCTGACCATGCTGGCACCCTGATCTTGGACTTCCAGCCTCGGGACTGTTGTTTCAAGGCCACCCAATCTATGGGACTTTGTTATAGCAGCCTGAGCTGACTCAGGCAGGCGGGAAGCAACAGGGTGCCGGGTGACATCATGAAGCTGCAGGATCAACCTAGGACAGCGTCCATCCGGACACTCGCTCCGTAAGCGGGAGACGTCCTGCGTGTTAAGTGACTGACAGTTGGCCTTTCTGTTATTACAGCTCAGCACGGCCTCTCCTCACCTCCCCAGCTCCTCCTCAACCTTCCGGAGCCAGGTGGGCTGTCGTCCCCTTCACACAGTCTTTCCATAAATGTCTGCTCACTGTCAACAGATAATTATGAGCACCACATGACCCTGCTCCATCTTAGGTCACGATATAGTGGGATAGCAACAAAAGTCATTACAGAGACAGATGATTGAGTTGATCACACATTGTGATAAGTTCTACACGTTAAACAGTAGGGTGCTGAGACAGAGAAGGCCAGGTGACCCCTTTAGGGAGAGTAGTCAAGGAAGGCCTCTTGGAGGAGGTGGCTTTTAAGTAGAGCCCTGAATGAGTACACAGTGCAGGGTGGGGAGATTTCCAGGTAGTGGAATGACCTGGGCAAAGGCCCTGAGGTGGGAAACAGTTTAGCATGTTCGAGGGGATGGAGAGAGGGGAGAGGCAGGTTGTAGGGCCAATGAGGAGTTTGGGTTCCATTTTAAGGGGCGCCGCTGAGAACATTTACGCCGGGGAGTGGATTTCTGCCTTGGGAAGCTCCCTGCCTCTGGCTGCCTGGGGAATGGGATTCCCAAATCCCCCTCCAGCCCCTCGAGCTCTGATGTCCCCGGGGCCACCTCCATGCTGGCCTCCCTGTTTCACTCCTTTGCCCATTTGCTGTCACTGCCTCCAGAGCACGTCTCCTCCTGGGTTGGGACCGTGTCTGCCCCTTCTCTGCCCTCAGCACCCACACAGGGGCCGACAAACCCTCTCCCAGGGCAGCCAGCACCCAGCAAGCCCTTCGGGGCTCTGTGCTGGCTCCAGGGGTCAGCAGCCTGAGCACTCACTTCAGGACAGTGGCTGACCCCCTCCCCTGGGTCTGCACCCCCGGCCTCACGCAGCAGACAGGGGTGCGGCCGCCAGGGACCAGGGCGAGGTCTGGGTTTGCTCAGCTTTATGACTGTGTCTGTGTCCAGAAATGGAAAAGCCAGGCGATTCTGTCTCCCCACTTGTGTCACCGACCAGCCGCAGCTGCCCGGCCTCCTCGGCCTCCTCCTCCTCTGACTGAGCCAGGCTGTCCAGGGACAGAGGAGAGGAGGATAGAAAGATAATGTGTTCCCTTCTCGAAAAGCAGTGCCGAAACTCCCTCACATCATGACCAGCCCTCAGACTGCAGGGAGTGGAGATTCCACTGCTGGCCAGAGCTGCGTCCTGGAGGACAGCATGGCTGACGGTTCTGGGATGCTTGGGGTGAATCAGCCCTTGGGGTCCCCAGAGAGAGGGAGATTCAGTTCGGAATGTCCCGGTCTCTTCCCTCTGCAGCCCGCTGTCACCCTTCCTCCTGTGACATTTATTGCTCTGGACTGTATGTTTCAGACACCAGCCTGAGCATCCTGGAACCCCAAAAGCCCTTACAGATCAACCCAGCGCAGGACTCAAGGGATGGGAGTCACACCCCAGCCAACCCCGGCCGGCCGCGCTCAGGGAGGAGACAGGGCTGCCGAGCTGCGCCGGAACCTCCCGACCTCCGAGCATCCCTGACATGGTCCCACCCCGCCCCCGGGGCAGGGGCACCGGCACATCCTGGTTGAGAGCTCGCGCTGCAGCCGCGGGGCCTCCACTCGCTGGGCTGCGCGGTTCCAGGTCTGCACCGTGGACATGGTCACAGGCCACGCCGCGGGGCCGGCTCTGACCTGCACCCTGCTCAGAATCGGCGCCACGCCGCAACCGCTCGGCGACAGCTGGCCGCGCTTGTCATTTGCCACCGAGGCTTCTCAAGCCAGAGACAGGCAGGGGCTCCCCCAGGGCCGCCCAGCGAGTCTGTGGCAGGTCCCAAGCGGGGTCTCCTGACCTCCAGGCGAGCGCTGTCACTGAGCTCACCGAGCTCCGACGGTGGCCAGGACGTTCCCACACAGTCTTGGGGAAACACTCTCAAGGTGTCCAGCTGCCCCCAGAGCCATACAGGCTCTCACCATCCCCCCAGGGACGCGGAGACGGAATCACAGAACGACGCCTAAGCGTGCACGCACCCGTGTTCACAGACAGGCCGAGATGCGGCTGATCGGAGGAGAGCGCGCCATGCACGTGCGCGCGCACAGCGGGCGGCCCGGACTCTCCCAGACCCCACGTGCCTTCTCCACTCTTTCCCTCCTTCTCCATCGGCTCTTCCTCTCCCTCCGCCACCCACGTGTTTGTGGCTGTTTTCCCAAAGTCCCCGGCCTGTCCCTTCAATGAGGGGCGATGTTGGCAGCCCCTGCTGCCAACCAGAAGCCAAGCCTGGGGTCCTGGGGTCCCGGCTCACCTGGGGGGCCGGAGGAGCCCGTGGGGTGGGGGTTTCAGCCGGAGCCAGCTCTGAGCTGAGGGCCTGCAGCTGAGGACCTGCAGCTAGGGCTGCTTCCTCCCACCCTCCTCCCAGCCCCCCACCCCCGGGATGTCCCAGGGCGCCTGGGGGCTCCAGCCGAGGCTCTCTAGGGGAGGAAAGCTGGGGGTCTGCATGACATCCACCATCAGGGCAGCTTAGCGAGCCCCAGCCCTCCAGAGCCCCCTATGTGGTATGAAGGTTAATTAACGCCTCAGAATCTTACAGCATCAGGGCTGGAAGAGCCCCTCCCAGCCATCTAAATCAGCCCCTCTTTTTACAGATGGGGAGACTGAAGCTCAGAGGGGGGATGAGGTTTGCCCAGGGTCACACAGCAGAACCAGACTCCCGGCCCAGGCTCTCTCCGTGCCTCCCGCCGAGGGTCCCGGGGTTGGTCCCCAGCCTGATGGTGACCCCAGATAGCACTGTCCCTTACTGCTCATCAGGCCCCTTCCCCACAGCCCTCCAGGCCCTGCAGACACGGGGCTGCGGTTCCCAAGGCAGAGGCCACCCCGCTGCTTTCTCTCCAGAGTCGGGAAGCTTCCCAGAGTCTGTCCGGGGCCCCGGCCGTGATTTATGCTCTCTCTCCCTTCCTGTTTATTCAACCTCTTGGCAGAAAGTCCCAGGGGGCAGAATTTATGAGAAAAGGAGGAGGGAAGGAGGGTGAGTGTGGGTTGATAAAGAGGGAAGAGGAGGGTCCGAGAATTTAAGGAAAAAGCAACACAGAATGTGTTTGTGTGGGAGAGAAAAAACAGGGCTGGCTTCGCAGGAGCGGCTTGCTGGGCGAGGATCTGCTCAGGGACACTCTCCCTGAGAAGCCCTCAGCTAGGCTGCGGGGCCCCCGTGGGATGCCCAGGGTTGGGGACGAGGCCTCGGGGTCCCCAGACCACTCCCAAGAGAACAGGCAGCTGGAGACGCTGCACCCAGGAGCCCCCTTGCAGTATGAGTGAAGCTGTGGAGGACACGGGCACCTGCCAGCGCTGTGTATGTAGCAGGGGCTCCATAAATGCTGCATGGGCACCAGGCAGGAAACAGCCAGCTGCCTGCATTCTTGCGTGGCCCTGATTTGCTGTGTGGCCTTCAGCAAAATTCCCCTCCTGGGCCTCGGTTTTGTCCTCTGTCCATCGAAAGGACACATTGGGTGGTGGCCGAGGGGCCCTCCGGCTCTGACAGCCCAGGGGTCTGTGACTCTAGTGATCACCCAGCTAAATGTCATCTCAGTACAATAATCTTGATCCCCCTGCCGCCCCCTCCAGGCTCCAGGCCCAAGGGAGGTGCCAGGGGTCCCCAATACTTCAGCAAGTGCCCCGGGGGGTCACCTTCTCATGGCCTCCCCTGCTCGCTGGGTACCTGGTGTCCAGACAGCGTCAACCCACACCTGAAACTCAGCTGCTTCTTCCAGGCCACCCTCCATCCACCCACAGGGAGCTCCAAGGAGATGCAAACAGGACACTGGGCATCTCCACGCTCCAGCGCCTTCCTGTGTATAGAAGAAAGGACACCCCACCCGGGACGGACAGAGGGAGGCGGGGGATGAAACTAGACTGGGGAAGCTGCGTGACGGGTTCGTGCAGTTTAGGACACTGTCCTCTCTCCTTTGAGTATGTTTGGTAATTTCCATAATAAAACGTCAAATAATAACCCAAATTAAAAATGCATTTTTCCCACATACCTGTGGAATGCACAGTAGGTGGTCAAAGAAACAATTTTCACTCGAAGGAAAAAAATAATGTGATAGCTCCTGGCGCGTTTGAAATCCCAGAGCCTCAGAAGAGGAGGGCGCCCGGGGTTTCACAGCAGATACACGGCTCCTGTGACGAGGCAGGAGAAAAGCTAAATGCGCCGTTTCCTCCTACTTTGTCTACAGATTCGCGCTCCATTGCCAAGCCTAGCCCCTTGGACATTCTCAAGGGTTTAGAGCAATTCCGCACAATCTGGGCTTAGCCATCCACACTAATGAATGCATCTTGGTTGGGGTTCTTTATCTCTGTGTTGTCATATGGTTTTTCTCTTATTTTCAATTAAGTATGTCCACAGAATTACGAACATTATTTTCAAAAGGAAAAAAAGAGTAAAATAGGTCAAATAAATATTTTCATGAAGTTAAAAAAAAATTTGTCCACCAGCCCCCCAGTGCTCTCTCACCTCCTGCGTCCCTCTCTCCTCTCTTCCCCTCTGCCCTGTCTGGTGCTGACAGCGGATCCGGATCCAGGGCCTGCCTGCCTTCTGCAGAGCCGGGTCTGGTCTGCCCCTGTCCTCGAGCTCCCCTGCCCTGCTCCGCACCCCGGCCTCCCGCTGCATGCACTCAACCAGGACTCAACAGACCGGTCCCTCCCCAGGATGCATCACGGGGCACAGGGGCGATGCAGGACCAGCGAGGCCCAAGTGTGGCTGGGAGTGAAGGAGGCAGGTCAGGGTGAGGTCCAGACGTCTTAGCCCCAAAGGAGGAATCTCTGGCCCTGTGGCACCTGCATTGGAAGTGATGTGGGGACCAGGGTCTTCCTGTGCCCACAAGCTCACATCAAGGTGAGCAGCGCTGCTGCTGAGCCCACGCCCAAGCCCCGCCTCCTGACTCCACGCAGGAACTAGATGGGACCTAAGGACCAAAGGGCCAGCTGCCTCCTCTGACAGAGGATGGGGGAGACATATGTTCAAAGTCTCAGGCAGAATTTACGGGGATTAGATTCTCCCCTGACAGCCTCTCCCCTGTATAGAACCTGCAGTGGCTCCCACTGTCCACAGGACAAGGTCAGACCCGCTGGCCTTGGCACACAGGCTTTCAAGAAGGGCTCCTGCCTTCATCCAGTGCCACCTCCCACTGGACTCCCCTGCCTGTGTCCTTCCCTCCATCCTTACCCAGGCAGCTCTGACTCTCCCTTTGTGATCACCCCAGGTCCTCCTCTCCAGGAAGGTCGCTTGTGCAAGTGGCAGAGCTGGAACTGAAAGCAAGACAGCAGACTCCAGCGCCCCCTCTCCTAACCACTGTGCTCTCCGGCCCTGGGTGGGGAGAGCTGGATGGAGACTGGTGCCCGATTCCCAAACGCATGCTCTCCTTTTGCTCCCGGCCCGCTGGGCTGAGGTGGTCCACAGTGGGGTGGCAGCCGGAACCTGGAGGAGGCTCCAAGGAGGCAGGTGTTCCACCCGCCCTTTGCCGTGTCCTCCATCACTCGGGTTCTTGAAACCCATGGAGAGCAGGAAGGTCTGGAGCTGAGCCCATGCTGGGCAGAAAGGAAGCTTCTTCCCTTCCCTCTGGCCCCACACCTTTATATTCGCGGCACCCAGCCAGGACCGAAGGAGGAGAGACTGTTGCCCTGTGCTCTGAGGGGCGGCCAAGGCTCCCTCCCACCCAGGGCTCATCCCCCCGCAGCCCTTCACGCCAACTCCCTCGCCGTGACCCATAAGGCTGACACCCGGCTCTCCTCTCCCCACCTGCTGGTCCACGCTCAGCCTCAGCATCGCTGAGGGATGTCCGCAGCATGAGAGGGACGGAGGGCATCCTGGGTAAGAACCTGGTTTGTATCCTGCCTCTGTCGCTTGTTGTCTGTGTGACTTCAGGCAAGGAATGGCTCCTCCGTGGCCTCAGTCTTCCCATCGGGGAGATGGGGACAATAATGGTTCCTGCCTCACAGAGTTGTTGTACCAAGGAAACAAGTTAGGACATCTTAAGTGCTGGGAATTGTGTCTGGCGTGTGGTTAGAACCTCGGAAGTGTTAGTCATTATCAGCAGGCATCAGGCTGGGGGGCCCCGGGCAGGTCACCTATTCCTCAGAGGTTCAATGGGCACAGTGACCAGCAGGGTGTAGCCACTCTCAAGATGGTATGAATGACAATAACGCACTTGCCCTCAAGGAGATCAGAGCCCAGCAAGGGCAGCAGACGAGTAACTGGCCTCCCGTCCGGCAGCTCAGCGGCGGCCTCCTGGAGCCCCTGGGAGGGCGTGCTGGAGCCGCCACCCTGCCTGGCAGCTCGGAGGGACCTGCACGTGCACGGGCGTGGAGGGGCGAGGGCATGGCGCAACGGAGGGATAAAGGACACCCCATTTCTGGAGCGTCTGTGCCCACAGGCCTCTTTCCCCTCTCCCACAGGCCTCCAGTGCGGCTGAGAGAATGGGCTGGAGGTGGCAGCTCTGTGTCACCAGGGGAATAGAAAAGTGACTCATGTCCTGGTTGTCCCCAATGAGAGACCCTTAAGGGGACATTCTTGGGTAAGGAGGAGGCCAAAAAAAAAAAAAACCTGGGCCATGAATCTGGCGATCTGGGATGAGCTGCTGTGTGAACCTTGGGCCAGTCACTTGACCTCTCTGGACGTCAGCTGCATCTCCTGTCACGTGTGTGGTTTGAGGGAGCGGGAGACGCTGATCAATCGGCATGTGCCCAGCTGGCCTGGGAAACCAAGCCTTGTGGCCTGGGATGGTTGTCCTGGGTCCCACACAGGTCATTTCCCAGATTTCTCCTGGTCCCCTGGGATTTCCCACGTGGGAATGCCAAACCCAACTTTCTTCAAAGCCAGTGGGTATTCCAAGCTGCCTGATCTCCCCTCCCCCAGCCCCCACCACCGTCCTCCAGCCCCAAACAAAGGGGAAAGGCTGGCAGAGCCCCAAGCGGTGGGTGGCGAGAACTGAAGTCTGTGGCATACCTACTGTGTGCTGGGTTCTGAACTCCTTCACCCCTTCACTCACAATAACCCGATGCAGAAACTGCTAATGTTTCCATTTTATAAATAAGGAAACTGAGATTCAGAGAGGTCAAGTCACTCGCCCAAGGACACTCAGCAAGTGGCTGAGCCAGGAGCCCAAGTCTGTGCAAAGTAAGCCGTTTGCCCTTTGCCATGGTGCTCGGGGGCCAGAGGTGCACCAGGCCCCTCCGCCTGCAGCTCCGAGGTGGACAGCGAGAAGGAGAGCATGGAGGCCAGCCCGTGCAGGGGCTAACACTACCAGCACTCTCCTCCCCTCCAGAAATGGCCAACAAGCCCCCTTCCTCCCCATTCTTCTTTGTAACTTTTCATCCATCAAGGAAACAGCCAGAGCCAAGCACCTATCACGTGCCAGCTCCGGGCTGGGCACAACCACAGTGACCAACACACAGCCCCTGCCCTTCAGGGCTCCTGGTCCAGGGCAGGAGACAGAGGGAGATCAAGAGGGTGCTGAGTGCCTTGGCAGAGGGGCCCGGGGGCTATGGGAGCCCAGAGGAGGGACCCCAGACCGATCCAGAAATCAGGGAAAGCTCCCTGGAGGAGGGTACGCGTACAAGTGGTTCTCGAGTGAGCTCAGACGGAGGAAGGTCTGTCTCGTTCACCACTATCTCCCTAGGATGGAGGGCAATGTCTGGCAAAAGTGAACTCTAGGGAAAGAACGGCTGAAATGATTTGCTTAATCGGAAGCCCCAAAAGACCAGTGCCTTTAGGAATAACGTCCGGCAGGATGTGAAAAAGAAGAGGATCAGGTCAGAGGCGCTGGAGGTGCGCGGGCACCAGAGGGGGCAGTGGGAGGAGGAGCTCTTCTTCAAAACGTGTGGGGCCGCTTACTGGAAAGGGAGATCCCCCAGCCCGGGCCCTGGGGACAGCCAGCGCTGACGGAGGAGGCGTTTGGCTCAGTCTGACACAAGCGAGCGTTTCAACAACTCAGCGGGTGGAAAGGCGGGGAGCCGGCTCACAGAGCTCCGAGTCCCCCGTCAGAGGAGTTAGAGTTGAGGCTGGAGGACCGTCTAGTAAACAAACAGATCAAAGGGCTCAGTGCGAAGCCGGGTCAGCTGAGTTCTCAAGGTCCCCTCGGTGGCCGGGTCTGAGATCTGCCTACCCAGCAGCTGCCTCTCTTTGGCCTTGCTATCAGGGCTCCCATTCGGGGTGGAGCATCACGATGCCCAAGACAGAGGCTGAAAATGATTGTTCGAAGCCATTTACAATTGTCCCAATCCCCTTTGCCGGATCCTTTCCCAGCTTGCATTGCTGTAGCAGCAGCTGTATGACCCACTTCCGGTTGATGATAGATAAGAGCAGGTCTGCTGAGTAACTTCTAGAAAAGATCTTGCGTCCTCCCCACACCCTACACCAACTACCGGGCTGGCTCTTTTCATCCTTCCTTATGGGGATGATGGTGAAAACATGGTGCTTAGCAGCCATTTTGAGACCATGAAGCAACAAAGTGCAGACTGAAAAGCCAGCACTCAGAACAGCAAAGTTCAGGATGGCAAAGTCTAGCAGTTCTAAGAGACACCATGTTTTCAATTTTGACATCTTTGAAATCAAGATGTATCTTAAAATAATCATTGGGTGTCAGAGTGTAAGCGGCTGTTTTTCCTAATCAATGGAGGCACAGCATAGCTGGGGGATTTGCCCAATACCACATAAATTATAGGTAGGACCAAGATTCCAATCCAGATATTTTCCATCTCAGCACGTAAAACAGGGTCTGGGAGGAGTCAGGCCGGCCCGAGAGGGCTCTTCAAGGCACAAAGTGATGGGAGCTACCTCTGTACCACCTACCTCCTTCTAGAAAGTTGCCTTCACTGGGTGCCCCTGGGGGCCCCTGTGTGGGCAGAGCTGTGGGGCCCTGCACAGCTGCCCAGCACCCAGGCCGTGCCAGCCCTGCAGGGGATTCCTGGATGCCCGAGGGCTGCGCTCAAAGAGGCAGCCAGACCAGGGCCAGGCATACCCAGCTGCCGCCTTGCCCGTGGTCCCCGTGAGGCCGCAGGCCCTGAGATCCCCGGTCAGCCGAGAGCCAGCTGGGGAGGAGGGAGCCAGCCTCCCGCTGCTCCCCGGGTTGGGACATTCGCCTCCCACCCAGCACGGCCCGTGCTCAGCCTGTGGGTCCTCCTCAGCCAGTGCCCTCAGCCAGAGGAGCAGATGCCCAGCGGGCCTGGCCGCAGCTCAGAGACGGCGCCTGTCTCCGTCCGCCCCCTGCCGAGGGGGCCGTCCTCTCCTGGAGCTGGAATTCAGAGACGCTTCGAGGCTGAGACGAGAGAATCTGGGGGGGCGGGGCATGAACTGTTCTGTGTCTTGACTGACGGTTACACAGCTGGGTGCATTTGTCAAAACGCGTAGAACTGGGCACCCAAAGGCGGGACTTTACCGTTAGTACATGACACCTCCAGAAGCCTAACTAAAAATCATATATATAAACATAAACAAATATAGGATCTTTAAAAAAAAAAAAAAATCCCGGCAGCTCTGCTGTCTCACGCGCAGGTGAGGCCCGGAGCTGCCCTGGCGTCCTCGGTGCTCCAGGCCCCGGGCTGCCGGCCGCTCGGCCAGGTCAGCAGGGGGACACTGCGCCCTGGGAGAAAGCCGTGCTCTCCCTCAGTTGCCTCGTCCAATCCAGGCGCATCCCGCCGGCTCCCCAGCGCTCCCAGGACCCGGTGCCCCTGCCTGGAAATACCCACCCCTCGAGGCTGCTTGGGGCTCTCCACTTCGCTGAGCCTTTTTCACATGTGAGCTCCATGCTGGGTTTATTCCCATCACATGAGAGACCAAAATAGGGCTTACGGGAACAGAGGAACCCGCCCACAGCCTCCCAGCTGATAACAAGAACTGTGACAATCCTTAGCTCCTGCCCTGCCTTGTCCCATTTACCCTCACAGCAACCTGAAGGTAGGCACTATTGCTGTTCTTATTTTATAGATGAGAAAAACGAGGCCCAGAGAGGTCAAGTAACTTGCCCAAGGTCACACAGCTCATAAAAAGGCAGAGTTAGGATTCGAACCTGGGAGACTGGCTCCACCGTCCAGCTCTCAGCCACTATTCTCTTTTCTCCCTGAAGAGGGCAAGCAGCCTCGACCTCGCCCCTCCCCGCCCCCCCAAGAGTGTGCTCAGAGGGCTTATTGTCCTTGGTGGTCCTTCATGGTTCCGGGCACCTTGTGCTAAAAGCTGAGCTGGCAGCTGGGGCACTCCTTAGGGCAGTCCCATGGGAGGTGTGACTTAGTACCTCTGGGCGACCCTGTCCCACGGCCCCTCCAGTGTAAGCCCGGCTCGAAGCACCTCACTAGGTTCTGCCACAGCTGTGTGACTTTAGGAAGCTACTTCACTGCTCTGTGCCCGGGGCCTCGCCTGTTTAGGGGGCGACGGTAGCCCCAGCCCCACAGGCTGCTGCGAGCATCTGATGAGTGACTATGTCCACAGCACACACAGCGGGCACAGGCAGACCCTCCAGGAGCATTAACCAGCGTGTGCTGACATTGTCCGAGCATCTCCACTACCGTGCGAGGGAGGGGAGAGCAACACGGTCCAGCCGCAGCCAGAGCCCCAGAGAACGTTGTCTGGTCCTGCAGGCCCAGCGACAGACTACGGCCCACGTGCAGTGTGCACCGCTCTGATCTTGTTCACTTGTCCCCTCCCAAGGGCGGGGCCTCGGAGCTGGACCCTGGACTCGCCTCCTGCGATGACCACCCCGCATCCTTCCCGCGCCCCTCTGCTGTGCTCTGTCTGTCCCTCCATTTCTTGTGCAGGTGTGGGGGGGGGGGGGCAAGGCCAGCACTGAGGTCAGCTCCCAGGTGGTGTCCCCCAAAGACAGGCAGCCCTGCTGCTCCATCACTCCTGTCTTATTGCGCTGAAACCTCATCTGTCTTCTCGATCGTGAGCGTTATTCCAGAAGGCTGCCTTCTCCAGAGCACAGCACTGTCCCGCAGCATCTTGTTTAGTGCAATTATTTAATGGCTGTCTTCCAGGTGCATGAGGAGAGGGGCTGCGTTTCTCTTGTTCATGGCTGTATCTCCAGGGCCTGGCACACCGGGCAAGAGGGGATGGCTGGATGGATGGGTGGGTGAGTGAATGGATGGATGGGTAGGTGGATGGGTGGATTGATGGGTGTGTGGATGGAAGGATAGATGAGTGGATGGATGGATGGATGGATGGATGGGTGGATGGATGGGTATGTAGATGGATGGATGGATGGGTGGATGGATGG
>NC_060285.1:13140643-13222223 GCF_021613505.1 Equus quagga
GGATGGATAGGTGTGTGGGTGGGTGGATGGATGATGGATGGATGGATGGATGGGTGTGTGGATGGAAGGATGGATGAGTGGATAGATGGATGCATGGATAGATGGGTGTGTGGATGGAAGGATGGATGAGTGGATAGTGGATGCATGGATGGATGGGTGTGTGGATGGAAGGACGGACAGCTGGATGAAGAGATGGGATAAATGATGCTCAGCAAAGGTTGGGGCTGGGGCCTCAGGAAAACCACTTGCCTCCTCTCCACCTGCTGCTCAGGTCTGAGAGCTTGTGGTATCTTCTCTACTGGTCCTGTCTAGGACCTTGGTCCCTGTGACCAGTGTCTGGCCCCTGAGCCCCCCAGGCAGGGACAGAGCAGCAGACTAAAGAACAGGATCTGACGGAGGATAAAGGCCAGATGAGGGAGGAACTGGGGGCAGAGCAGCCCAGAACAAATAAAGCCCAGTCTGAGAAAGTGCTGGGCAGGTGGAGGAGAAGGGGAGGAGTGTGAGGAGAGGGGGCAAAATGACAGCTGGAGGCGGAGGGAAGAACTTGGTCAAGGGAAAGGCAAGTTGGGCCACGGCGCTCGCTGGCCCCTCCTGGCCCATGAGGAGCGCGGGTATGGGTGAGAGCCGGCGCCGACCCGCAGAGCCTCCCTGTGAGCGCGGCTCTGCCACACAGCATCCCGCCAGTCTGGTTCATTCTTGTCCTTCTAGCAGTGTGGCTGCAAGAAGGAGGATGTCAGTGCTGTCCCCCAGCCTGGATCCTGCTCGCCTCTCCAGGCTGGGGGACCCTGGTGGGTTGTGTGGCAGGTTGAGTGTCACCTTCGTCATCTGCAAAACAGGATAACAATCATACCGCCCGGCAGGGATGTCACGAAACGGAAACTAGAGCGCATGTGCAAGGGGCTGGTACCCAGGCAGGGCCCCCGCTCCTCTCCCCAGATTGAGGACCAGGAGCCCGCGGAGTCGGGTGCAGGCAAAGCCCCTCAGGCATTGGTGGGCGGCGTCTCTGGGACTGGTGCTGGGCCAGCCCCCAGAGACTCTGGTCCATTGGTGTGGGTGGGGCCTGGCCCCCAGGACCCCTGAAACGCCCAGGAGAGTCCAGTGTGCAGCCAGAGTTGAGAAGCTGGGGTCGAAGTGTGTGTACGTGGGTCAGGCAAAGACTCTGCACACAGACCCAAGGAACTGGTCACAGGAGGCTGTGCCCCGGGGGAGGGGGCCCAGGGGGCGGGGGCACACGGGGGGCGGCGTGGGAAGGAGGAGGATTTCCTGTGAATACCCCTGGGCCTCGTGAATTCTGTTCCATGTCCCCATATCATCTATTCAGAGAGTGAATTAAAACGCTTATAATAATAAGCAAATGGAATTAAACCCGGCTCGACTGGCCCCCAAGATGGGCAGGAAGTCCTGAGTGGCAGCATTTTCAGTTCCTTCCCCTTCCCATGGATTCCACCAGAACCCCAGGTTACCTGGTCCCCAGAAATGGAGGCGGCACTGGTCTCAGCCTCGAGGTTGCTGTCGCGCATCTCTTGTGGGCTGAATAGTGTCCCTCTAAAGTTCGTAGGTTGCAGTCCTCCCCCCAGGACCTCAGAATGTGACAGCATTTGGAGACAGGGCCTTTAAAGAGATAATTAAGGTTAAGTGGGGCCTTTAGGGCGGCCCTAAGCCAATGTGACTGGTGTCCTTATAGAAAGAGCAGACTGAGACACAGACATGCACAGAGGGACGGCCGTGTGCAGACCCAGGGAGAAGGCGGCCATCTGCGAGCCAGGCCAGGAGGCCTCAGGAGAAGCCGGCTCTGCCCACACCTGGTCTCGGGCTTCTACCCTCCAGACTGTGGGGGAATAAATGTCTGTGTGGAGGTCCCCCAGCCTGGGGTCCTTTGCTCTGGCAGCCCCAGCAGACCAACACAGCAGCCTTGCACAAGACAGTGGGCCCCTCCAGCAACACCTTTGATCCCCACCACCAAGTGTGGCCACAGGAGGACCGGCTGGGGCCTAGATAGCCCCGAGCCCCCATCACCCGCTTCCTAGCCCCTAACCCTCAGTTGTGCCAGCTTAAGGCCCAAGGCCTGAAGGGAACCCACAGCCTCCCTGCCCGCTGCTCCTGGAGTCAGGTTCCCCCTGACCAGGCTCTCAACACCCCCCGCCCCCTCACTGGACCATGCTGCCCAATCCCCCTCTGGCCTAGACCTTCCGACAGCAAGGTCTTCAGGGCACCCCCACCCTCCGCCAGGACAACCTCTCTGACAGCCACGAAAAGCAAGCTGGCTGCAACATGGCCCTGCAGCTCCAGAGGCCTGGCTGGCACCTCCCTTCCTTCCCAGGCGTTCGAAGCTGTGCAAGGACACTTCCCACTCTTCTTATCCACCCTCCCTCCCTCTTTCCATTCCCTCCCCGCCCCCTCCCTTCCTAGCGCGGCCCCTGAAGCGCAACTGACAGAACCTCTCTCTAAACTGGCTTAAACTGGTTGCCTCATAGGACTGAAAAGTTGAGGGGTAGATCTGAAGAGTTAGGTGTGGGCTTCAGGCCTGGCTGATTCAAGGGTCTCAGATGATGTCATTGGAACTCCACTTCTCTTTCCATCTTGTAAAGAGACTGTCTTCCTAAAGCAGGGTGGGGCCCATGCACCATCCAGAGTGCCAACAAAAACCCCCAAGGAGGATTCCAAGGGACTGGCGGAGACCTCTGCCCATTTCTGAGCTGTGGCTGAGCGGATGGGACATTCTGATCCACCAGGCCCGACTTGCAGGCCCTTACCTGGTATGGGGGGTGGGGGATGGGAGCATTTTGACCCCATCTACAAACCATGGGAATGTGTTCCCACAGGAAAGAGGCATCCTGTTACCAGATAAGGGAGATGGAGGGTGGGAAGGTCAATTACGGTCAGTCTCTGCCCGCTCCCTTCCACATGCCCTGGGGTATGCACATCGCTCCTGGCCGCACTCCCTCCCAACTCTGCCCTTCAAAGCTGTCTCCTCGTCCTCACAGAAAACAGCCGCATCCGGATGGCTCAGAGAGAGGTGGAGGGATTGTGGGCTGGGTCTCTGCCAGCGTCACAGAGCTGTAGGACCCTTTCATACTTCATAAGTGTATCAGGCAGCTCCCGCTGCAGTGATGCTGTGTAACAAGCAACCCCCAAGCTCACTGCCATCACAAGAATTTGTTTCTCTCTTTCACGGGTCTCTGGGTAGATCTGCTTCAAGCTGGAGGCTGGGTGGGCTTAGCTCCTGGCTGTGGCTTGCGTTTAAGCCCGCTCCCCTCCTCTTTCACCCCTTGGACCAGCATCTTCCTGGAGAATGTTCTTCCCATGGCAGATCATGGGAGTGCGAGAGGCCATGGCTCCAAGCACATGTGTGGCCTCTGTCCTGCCGCGTCTGCTCCCGTTGTTTTGGCCGAAGCAAGTCATGCGGCTGAGACCAAGACCAGCGAGGCAGAGACGCCCACCCTTCCCCGGGAGGGAAGAGGAGAGACGAGCCCCGAGTGGTCCAGCACAGTGGGAAGGAGGGCTCCCACGGGAAGTTTCGCTGAGGGCTGAGCAGGAACAGGGAGACTGGTGGTCAGAGACCTCGGGCAGAGGAACATAGAGACGAAGTGGAAGATAAACGGGAGACAGAACACAGAAGCCGAGTCAGACTGAACTCTGCCCAGCTCTGCCGCCCACTGGCTGTGCAAGCCTGGGCACCTGCCTTCACCTCTCTGAGCCTATTTGCTCCCCCATAAAATGGGGAACAATGATTCCTACCTCACAGGGGTGCTGTACGATCTACGTGAGAGAGGGGCTTGAGGAGTGCAGCTCTGTGCACAGGGTCTTGTTTCTACTCCCTCATTTAACCTTCCTCTGAGCCTCAGTTTCCCCATCTGTGAACTGGGAATAACAACATCTTATGGGATTTTGGGGGGTCCGGAGAAGCACTGTGTGCCACCCCCTGAGACATGAAAGGCACCCAAAACAGAGCCTCATTGCTGTTCCCTCCAGCCGGCATGTCCCCACGGGCTCCGGGACTCCGAAGGCCCATCCTCCCCAGGCTTGCAGAGTCTAGAAGATTTTGAGCTGCCCAGAAAGCAGCCACATGCCGCCTGCCTGGCTGTAGCCAGGACGTTCATGCCTCTTTCTGTCTGGGGAGCCTCTGATCTTCCAGTTCCTTCCTTTTTCTCTGACAGGAGTCCTCAGGGACTCCTGTCTCCAACCCCAGGCAGCCTGACATGCAGAGTGGAGAGTGTGGGAGTCGCACAGACCTGGGCATGGGGCCTTGCTCTGCACCTTCCTAGCTGTGTGACCCTGAGCAAGTCACCGACCTTGCTGGGCCTCCCTCCCTTCCCTTCCCTCTGCTGGAGCCTCTGCTGAGAGGAGAAGCCTGGAAGGCTGCACATCTGAGTCTGCAGGATGCAGGGGGACCTCTCCCTACATGGCCACAGGGCTTCCCAGAAGCTGCGTGTAATTGAATCCCATTTTCCGCACTCTAGGGGGCTGACAGTTGAAAGGAACCCACCCGAGGGCCCCGCTGAGATAATGAACGAGGAAGCCCGCATGCAAATGGGCCACAGACACCGGCCCGCCCCTGCAGTTTTTAAACCTCCTTAAGGCTGGGCAGCCAGACCTACACACGGGGAAGCGCCTGCCCCTTTGCAGCGCCTGGGAGAGCGCTGGCGAGGTTGACAGTGATGAGTGCGTGCCCAGCAGGGTCCTGGGACCCTGCACTGTCATCCGCGCATCTTCTGTCACCCGCCCCCCGCTGGCACCCACACTCAGTGACACTCTGGGCGTAGGGCGCAGCGTGAAGACATGAAGGCACCTGAAGACGCCAAGAGCCGCGTGTGCCACGTGCGCACAGGGACTGTTATCAGCAGGGAGAAAGCAGAGTGGGAGCTTGGGGCCAAGTGGGATCACGCCCCCCACCAGCCCCTGCCTGCCTCCCGCTGTCTCAGACCCCACGGGGAAACTGAGGCTCAGAAGAGTGAAGCTCAGCCTGCCCCGTGCACACAGCTAGGAAGCTGCAGAACTGTGCTTCCAACCTGCGTCAACCACAAAGCCTGTCCCCTGACAGCGTGTGGCCTCAGAGTCCACCTGTCCCCTCCCTCCAACCCCTCTGCCCCCCCCCACCACGCCCCTCACCTAGGTGGCTCTCCTGCCTCCCACCTCCTCTGCTTTGTTCCATCCTTGACCCATCTGCAGAGGTGTTTTTCCCACAAAAACCCTGCATGCGTTTCTGTCCTAACTTTGCCCAAGAACCTTCCGTGGCTCCCCATTACTTCTAAGAATCAAGTCAGAAGTCCCCAGCCAGGCACAAAATACCTCAAGCATCTGGCACCATCTCGCCTGTATGGTCTCACCTCTCCTTCCTCCCCTCACAGACCCTCAGCTCCAAGTGGGCTGATCTGCCAGCCCCTCCTGTGAGGAGCCTCCCCAACCACAGTTCCTTACCTCCTACCCTCTGAACCCCATGTGTAGCAGGCAAAATAATGATTCCCCTAACAGGTCCACATCCTATTCCCCAGAATCGTAAATCTCTTGTGTTACACAGCAAGGGGGAATTAATTAAGATGGAATTAAGGCTGCTCATCGGCCGACCTTAAAATAGGGAGAGTTGCTTGGATTATCCAGGTGGGCCGGATGTCATCACAAAAGCTCTTAAAAGTGGAAGGGGGAGGCCAAGGAGAAGATCAGAATGATGCAACGTGAGGAGGGCTCGGCTGCCTCCATTTTCCCATCCACAGGAGCAGCAGAAGCCAGCCTCACAGGCTTGCCAGGAGGGCTGAGGAATATCGAGCGCGGGGTGACTGCTGTGGCCTCACCACCTGCGAGATGGCAGGAGCATCTCGTCTGAGGGCAGATATTAGCATCTTCCGAGGTTTTCTTTTCTCCTGATGGCACATCCCAACTCCCACCGAGCGACAGTCTCTGTGTTTCTAATCGTTTTATAAGCAGGGTCTTGTCTCCACACATAGGCTGTTAACACCCAAGGGCTGGGACGGCCTTCATCACGGGTTTTTAAAAAAAATCATTCTTACTCTTGATGATAACAATAGCGAGGATTATTCCAATGGCTCTTGACCAGGGTTGATTTTGTCCCCAAAGGACATTTGTCAATGTCTAGAGATATTTTTGGTTGTCACAACTGGAAGGAGCTGCTGGCATCTAGTGGGCAGAGGCCAGGGATGCTGCGAAACATCCTCCGATGCGCAGGACAGCCCCACTACAGAGAATCGTCCAGCCTCCAATGTCAACAGTGCAGAGACGGAGAAATGGGGGGTTGTTCAGACACGCATCATGCGCTAGGCCAGTTTTAGATATTTTGTATCATGAGCTGTTAACCTTGGAACAACTTTGCAAGGTGGCATTAACATCCAAAAGATAAAAGTCAAGCTCAGAAAGGTCTAGGAACTTGTCCCAAATCACACAGCTGGAAAGAGGCCTTGCCCGGACTCCTCACGAGACTCCACTGTCTGCTCAAAAAGCCTGGGAGGGCCCTCCTCCTGCAGATTATGCAGTCAGAGCCGGGCCCAGCATCTATGGGAACTGATGAAGACCCTGGCACCCGGGCTCGTCCCATCCCATCAGAGGTGACGCCTTTCCTAGGGGCGTCCTCCACTTTCAGGACAAAAGTGTTGCACAGGAAAGTCAGCTTTTCAAAGATGTCACAAAGAAAGCACTCCCTGTTTTATAAAACACCTCATTCGGTTAGCTGCTTGGTCAGTTGGCGAGTCAAGCTTTACTGAGCACCGTGTGCCGAGCACTGTGTGGGGCTCTGACACGCTTTCCTGAGTCCTGTGGACTCCATGGACCACGCCCCTGAGGAGCTGGGGGCCAGCACAGCAGGATGGTTACGAGCACGGGCTCTGAGTCACACAGTCTGAGCGTAAAACTAGGCCCTACTAACCTACTAGTTGTGAGGCCACGGGCAATTTAACCTCCCAGGGCCTCGGATCCCTCAGCTGGACCATCACAGCCCCTTCCTCACAGGGTCCGTGTGGGCTAAATTTGCACAGTGCCTGGCACACGCCATAAATGTTAGCTCTTGGCATTGTGACCTGTTAAGGAGTAATAGGGAGAAGTCAGGATGAATGTGGGACCCCTCTCCACCTCCCCCCATCCCTCCTGGGTCTCTGAGGGTCGACTCAGCTCCCTCACCCTCCCTGATGTGCAAGCTCCAGGCATTGGGCAAAGTGAGAAGAAACGTAAAGGGGAGACTCTTTTGGACGGACATGTTAAAGCTGGACCACAGGGAACACAGCTACTTTTGGGTTACGTTATTGTACCAGTGAGGAAACTGAGGCTTAGAGAAGGGAAGTGCCTGCCCGTCCCCAGGTCACAGGACAAGACAAGGGCACAGGGGAGCTCAACCTTGGGCCGCCTAACTACAATTTTCCACTCTCCAAAAGCAGCGTGTGAGTCTCCCTTTCGCACAAGCAGTGGTGGAGGGAGTCAGTTTCTCTGATGCATCGGCAATAGGATTTGGGTCACAAAGAAACAGCAGGGCAGACACACTTGGCTGCAGTAAGAGCTGCTAGGACCTTTCCTGGCCCCCGTTGCCCCTGCCACGGTTTCCCTCCGGGGAGAGCCTCGGGCTGCTGCTGGATAAACTTTCCTATTAAACCGGACCCTGGTTCAAGAGCTCCCACCGGGCCGCAGCGCCCAGGTCTCCTGGCATTGCCCTGGCACGGTCCTCCCCCTCCCGCATCTGAACCCCTTGAATGAGCTGCCATCGGGGGAGAGCGGCCACCACTCCTGCACTGGAAGGTGAGCAGGGTGGGCAGACCGCCCAGCAGATCAAAGAACCCGAAGCACTGATGCATGTCTCCTATGCACCCAACCCCTGCTCATGAACTGTGCAGTTCCTCAGGTGCACCGTCCTTCAGGCAGCCGCTGCCTGTCCAGCTTCTCTTTGCCGTATGCCCCAACCCAGCTGCGAAGAAAAAACATCCAAGTTCCAGAGTGACTGACAGACCTGAGTTCTAGTTACATCTCCATCACGACTAGCTGTGCTACCCAGGCCAAGTTGCTCAACTTCTCTGAGTTCAGCAGGAGGCATAAGGCATAAGTGATGCCTTAAGTTCCCTGTGAGGACTAAGTGGATGGGAAAGGGACCTTGTAGACGGCATGGTCTCACACGGACAACTAGTGCGACCCTTGGCTCCTGCTGTCCCACGTCCTGTTCTAGGTCAAGGCCGCAGAGAGGAGGGCGGAGGAGGGAGATGCTCAGGGGACCCTTTTTTCTTCAGTGACATCTGTTTGCTTAAGGAGGGTGATGACACTCCCCAGGACGCCCTCGAGGTGTAAATATTTACCGATGGAGGGCTGTAGGAGGACCGGGGCCCCGGACTGGGGTGAGGCCCTGAAGAACATCCCCAGCTCAGAGGGCGGAGCCGGGGAGGCGGGAGAGGCCGCGAAGGGAGGCGGAAAGGAGAGGAGAAATCACACACAAATATTTGCTGAAGGAGAACAAATTCCACAAGTGGCAGAACTATTTTAGAAATGTTCTATTTGCACAAGAGTCGGCCATGCGGGCACCACGGCCCGGAGGGCAGGTGGAGACTGTCTACACAAACGTACACACAGGGCCCACCGCCACCTGAGGAGTCAACTCACCGCTGGGCTTCGGCTCCTGGACGCTTCCTTTCCATGTGACACGTAATTCAGGAAGTTAAGAGCAACGGATGGTCATTCCTGAAGCCCAGCCCGGTGCCAGCGCCTCCACGTGGCATTCCACGTAACCCCGGAGGCAAGTGTGGCTCCTGGCCCCACCTTTCCACGGAGGCCCTGGGCAGCCACCGCCCATTCACCCAACACCTGTTCCCTGGGCACCTTTGGGGGCCAGGCCCTGCTGCACGTTCCAGGAGGGAGCGGTAGAGGAGTGAGACACACGGCAATTCAGAGCATGACACCAGCAACGAGAAAAGTGGGGTGACCAGGCAGGGCACGAGGGGTGGCGAGAAGGGGGTGGTTTAGGGGGATTGTGACCCAGGCAGGGGACTCTGCAGGTGCAAAGGCCTGGAGGCTGAGCTGAGGACACTGGCGATGAGGGAGGAGGGCAGAGTCCCTGGGATGGCTACAGTTAAGGGGACCACAGCGGGGGGTCAGGGAAAACTATGCAGCCCAAGGCCCCTGTGCGTAAAGCAGGGGCGCGTTCGACCCTGGTCTGAGTCCAGGCTGTTTTACACAAAGGTTAGAGGACAGGATTGCAGCAGGAGAGAAGGACAGAGACAGAAGCCTGGGCTGAGATGCCCAGGGCAGGTGGGACCCAGGTCTCGTGGAAGCCAGCCCCGCTCTGATTGCCCCGCAGGACCAGGCACTGAAAGGGGATCCCACGGGGGGCTCAGACAAGCCCCGAGGAAGCCAAAGGGCCTGATTGCCTCCACGTGGCCTTGTCTGTGCAGGGATCAGAACGGCCTCTCTCCTCACCACCCCCTACCTTGGTTTCTCCCTCCTCCCTAGAGAGAGGCGCTCATCCTTTTGACCCACCCTGCAACAGCTGCCAAGCCCGACCCAGAGGCCTGCCCACCAGTGCTGAGAGCCTGGCCGGCCTCTGCAAGGGGCCCAGGGACACAGACCAGCTAACAAAGGAAGGGGGGCAGCGAGGCAGGGACAAAAAGCACAACCCAACATGGAGATGAACGAGGACACAAGAGCCACCCTCCAGGAGCTCCATCCGCCTGGAGGCTGCCCTGCGTGAAGTGGGCATGGAGCTCATGACGCGTCCGAGGAAACTGGAGAGGGCAGATCAATCGTCGTCTGAAACAACAGGCCGCCTCCCTCGCCATCAATGCACAGCTTGGCGTTGGCAGCACTGCCTGGCGAGGGGGCCAAGCCTGTTCCACCCGCTGAAGGTAATCTCCCCACACTGAGACCCACGAAGTTTGACTTAATAGTCCAGTTGCCATGGCAACCCTCACTGCTGGTTCTCCCCATGTCATTCTTCATCGCAAACCCTGCTAGGAACTTCTTGCTTCAATTGGAAACTTATGGTTGCCAAGGCAACCCCCTTAAGGCGCCCTGAGGATGCAGGTGGGCTGCAGGTGAGGGTGGGATCTGCCCACTGAGGCTGGGATGGCTGATGGTGGGCAGAGCCGGGGAGGGCAACCGTGGCGTGAGGTGAATAGGTTTGGGCCAGAAGAACATGAGGGCAAAAGGGGGACTCTGGAAAGAGAGGACAATGGCCTCCACAAACGCACTCACTCATTCACTCCTTTACCTGCTTGTAAGCCGTTCATTCACTCGCTCACCTGCACAGTCCGCCACTAGAGCCCCTGTTCCGTCTTCTGGCTCTCTTGTTTCCCGCAGGCTGGGTGGATGGAGGAGTGGGCAGAGCCCTCCACACACGTACACAGCCCACATGGAAAAGCAGGAACAGAAGGAGCACTGGCTTTGGAGTCAGACAGACCTGGGTTTCATTTAGACTCCTGACTCTCCTCATTTATCAGTAGAGGTAAGAACAGACCCTGCTTCTGAAGATATTGGGTGCAGGAAACAACCTGAGTCCCCATAACAACGCCCTGAGACAGGTCTGCACCTGAGAGGTACGCGGGCAGCAACCACGGGCTCTGGGTCGGTTCTCCAGTGGAGGCAGGGGGCCTCCAAGGGCTCTGCACAGGGTCGGGGGATGGGGCAGCGCAGAAATCAGGTCTGGGCCCAGACGGAGGCCAAGGGTGGGATGGGCCTCCCTCACTTGAGAGAGAAAGAGAAAGAGCCCCACGAAGGGATGGGGCAGGGGAGGGGGGACGGTGACGACACCACAGGACACAACAACATTCCAGGAGGGCCCCCCAACCCAGCTGTCCAGGCACGGTCTCACTTTATCCCAAGAACCCCACGAGGCAGCTTTCTTCCCCCCTATTTTGCAAATTAGGACACCAAGGCTCAGAGAGATGGAATAAGGTCACCCAGCAAGTAAGCAAGTTGATCCAGAATCAGCCGTGGGCCACGTTCCTTCCAAATGCCCCATTTAATTCTCACAACAGTCCTAAGGGCAGTTCCATTTTCCCCACCCCTCTGACGCAGAAACAGCGAGGCCAGGCGGCTCAGCTGGGATCTCACAGCTCCACCAGGTGGAGCCTTCCCATGCCCTGCTCCGTCTAAACTCCCAGACCTTGGACTGGAGACTGCCCTTTCCAGTCCAGAAGCCACCACGGGGAAGAGGGGTGGGAGAGGAACCCACGCAGATCCATCCTTCTCCCAAAGAATGGCTTTGCTGGGACCTGGGCCTGGCCCCGGTCAGGGTGGGGGTGTGGGGAGGGGCTTGTGCTGGGGCAACCGAGCTCCTCCAGCCACACAGAGGGTGGACTCAGGGCTGGGAGGCCAGGCAGGCAGCTGGGACAAGACAGCCCGTTTCCTGCTCCTTCACGGGAATTGTCAATACCAGACGTCCGGGCAGCACGGAACGGACCAGAAGCCCCTAGAAGTGTGAAGACCGAAGGTGGTGGCGAGAAGGAAGAGCGTGACCCTGGGAAGTGGGGAGTGTGTCCCCCACCCCCGCTCACCCGTCAGAGGGGAAACCACGGCTCAGAAACAAGTGACACATCCAAGGCTCACAGTGACCACAGGCCACGCAGACCCGAGACTCAAACCAGGTGCGTGGCCCTGTCCCGGGCCCCTCCGGCTGCAGGGGCCCGTTCTGGGTCTGAGCCCCTCTCCTCCTCTCTCCCCTGGCTGCAGGCCTGCAGCTGCGTGTCCTGCCACCAGCTCTGCCTTTGTCCTCAAACCCAACAGGCCTCGTCCTTCCCAGGAATCTGCCCCCTGCTCTCCTTCCCACCCGGAACATTCTTCCCCCAGATGGCCACTCACACTCCACGCAGGACTTTGCTTAAACGCCCCCTCCTCGGAGAGGCTTCCTCTGACCATCTTTCCTGAAATAGGCACCCCCTTTGCTCAAAATAGTCAGTTTTGGGGGTGGGGGATGGGGTGCCCAACAAGTGAGACACGACGGCCGTGCTGGGTGATGGGTACCTAAGGATCCATTGCTCAGTTCTCTCTGCCTATCCATACGCTTGAAATTTCCCATAACAAAAGTTTAAAAAATAATAAATAGAAATCAACACTCCTTCCACCTCGCTCCATCCCATTTCCCTGGTTTATCTTCCTCCGCAGTATTTGACCCCACCTGACATCCGTCACGTGCCCATTTGACTGTTCGGAGGCAGCCCCGTGACAGCAGGGGTCTGTCTGAGTCGCATCTGCACCCCACGGTCTGCCTCAGCAGCAGCCACACGGCCGGGGCTCAGTGGAGGTCTGCCGGGTCCACGAAAGAATGAAATACAGCAGTGGAGGCGAGTCAGAGCTACTGGAAGGGCAGGGGTCCGAGGCTTTGGGCCCGGGCCTGTCTTCATCACAGGTGTGGGACCGAGAGGGGCACAAACTTATGCTTCACGTAGTCATTCAACAAATGTTTACGGACACGCCTTCTTGCCAAGTCCAGTGCTGGCACTGAATGTGCCAAGTGGAGTCTCCAGAGAGGCCCCTGACTGCATGGGAGACGTGCTGGGGGCTGGGGGACCCTTGGAAGGGGAACCTCACCCAGTCTTGGGCCTCAGGGAGGGTTTCCTAAAGGAAGTGATGTGTGAGTTTAGTCTCAGGATGAGTAGCATTTAGCCAGGGGAGGAGGAAGCGTGTTCCAGGCAGAAGACACAGCACAGCCAATGGCCCAGCGTAGGACGGAGTGTGAGCACTGGGAGAACCGCCCTGTTCCAGTGTGGCTGCGGCAGAGAGCGCGAGGGAGGCCAAGGCGGGAGTGCTCAGAACAAACCAGAGTGTGGAGGCCCTGTGGGCGGGCAGAGGAGCCTGGGCCCCGTGCCAAGGGTGATGGAGAGCACACCCTGCACTGTCCCGCCTGCCCCCGGTCAGTCCCAAGGACACAGCAACTCATTTCCACTTCTGGGCTTTCATGCTTGTTGTTCCCTCTGCCTAGAAAGCTCTTCCCTGACTCTCCACCCTGGCTCGCCTCCTCCTTCCGGTCTAGGCAGGAGGATGGGCTGCTGAGAGGCTGACCCTGGGCAGCCAACAGCAGTGGACGCCTCCAGGACTACACGTCCCAGCACCCTCTCTGGGTCCTGCAGCGTCTGTGGCAGACAGCTTCGCTGCTCCCAGTTCTCCGCCTCCCGCAGCCACAACCTTCTCTCAGTGCCTTTGTGCGATCGCCCACCAGGGATGGTGCATTCTCCCACCACACTGACTAGGGCCTTGACCCTGAGACTTGCTTTGGCCAGCGGGGTGTGGGCAGAGGTGAGAGAGCCCCAGTTCTGAGCCTTAACAGGCACTGCAGGTTCCTCTTTGCCGCCTTGCCCTCCCACCATCCTCATGGGACAGAAATGTCCCAAGTCGCCCAAGGATGAGGCCTGCGGAGCAGCCCTGGAGCAAGCCCCCCTGAGCCCAGCTGGATCCCATGATCCCCAGCTGATCTGCAGACTTGTGAGTGAGAACAAATGGTTGTTATTTGAAGCCACTGAGTTTGGGGTTGTTTGTTAGGTGGCATTATTGTGACAATAGATGACTGATACACAGTATTTATACTCTAGTGGTTCTACCTGTTGAGTCCTCATGGTCTTATCCCACGCTGGACCACAGGACCCTCGTCGGCCTCATTCGCTGCTGTGTCTTCAGCGCCTGGCACAGTCTGGTGGGTGGAGAACTTCAAATACGTGTTGAGGGAGTGAATGAATGAATGCAACATCCCCAAGGGTCTTACAGGCAGCGGCTGAGCAGACCTGCGGGTTAGGAAGATGAGTGGCTGCTGTAAGAGGAAACGGAGGCAGTGGGCAGCCTTCACAGGGGGGCCAGTGAGGAGGCCCTTGTCATGGTCCAGACGGGGACAAAGATGGCCAGGACTCCAGAATGAGCAGAGAGAATAACCACAAAGCTGATGCAGCCCGTCCTGTAGGCCAGGCTCTGATACAGCCACCTCGTAAATCCCCACAACCACCATACAAGGCCGGTACTTTGATGGTCCCTACTTTTGAGAAGAGGAGGGGCCCACCTGGTGGTGCAGCGGTTAAGTGCGCACGTTCTGCTTTGGCGGCGCGGAGTTCGCCAGTTCGGATCCCGGGTGCAGACATGGCACCACTTGGCAAGCCATGCTGTGGTAGGTGTCCCACATATAAAGCAGAGGAAGATGGGCATGGATGTGAGCTCAGGGCTAGTCTTCCTCAGCAAAAAGAGGAGGATTTGCAGCAGATGTTAGCTCAGGGCTCATCTTCCTCAAAAAAAAAAAAAGAAGAAGAAGAGGAAACTGAGGCACAGAGAGTCAGTAACCTTCCTGGGCAATGCAGCAAGTGAGCAGCGGCTCCCAGCCCAGCTGTCCGGCCCTGGAGTCCCTGCGCTGACCCCTCCACCATGCCCTTGCCTCCTGTCTCACATTTCAGAGCAAAGATCAGTGGGACCCCAAGCCGTTGATGGCATCGAGGGGGGCCGAGAACTTCGCCCCCAGCATGTGTGGGAGGAGGGGGTGGGGAGGAAACCAGGGAGAGAGTATGGTTGCTTTTTGTGGTTTAATTCAACCTGCTGGGTCGCGCCCCTGGATCAGCTATGGAGCACAAATGCCAGGTCCCAGAGGCCCCCTTCCCCGGGGTGAACTGGGGGGAGGCAGAGAGGCGGGGGTTTCGGCAGCCCACGCAGCTGCCCTCCCACTCTCTCCTTCCTTTTCCCCCCGAAGAGTTTGTGGACGGTTCATCCAAAAGAGCTGATGACCCGGGTGTGGAACACCACACTCTTCTCCCAGGACTAGAGATGAAGCAGACAGAGAGCTCCTCAGTGACGGAATCTCAGGCAGAGGCAGAGGCAGCGAGGCAAACCCGGCGGGGGAAGGGGGTCCCTGGGGAGGCGGCAACAACGCATGTGGGTTGGGAACCCCCATTCGTGCGCGGAGGAAGCGTGGCGAGCAACGCTCCCATCTGCTCAGCTCTTTGCAGTTTACAGAGCGCTTTCCTACACGCCTCCAGGGCCAGTGCCCACGGCAACCTCGCAGGAAGCTGTCCTCCCCACGGAGGCCTGAGAAGACTGAGGCTGTTGACTTTTCGGAGCACACACAGCCTTGAAGGACCAGAGTGGGGACCAGGGCTGGTCTGATCGCCACCTGAGCTGGCTCTGCTCTGCCGACGTGGAGATCACTTCCAGGAGCTGGAGACTCGGGGCAGGCTGGTGTCCTAAGGGGTGGGGGGGGGGTCAGCCCACGCGGGAGCCTGGTGACCCCCTGGGGAGTCCGGGCACTGGGAAGGAGGTCGGTGCCCTGTGGATTTGTCTCCGTGGAGGGAACCACAATCTTTAGAACGAAGCTCACCTTCAGAAAAGACTCTCAGAAAGAACTCGGGTGATAAAGATGCTCGGAGGACGGAGGTGAGAGGACGATTAAGAGGTGAGGGGGCGAGGTAACCTCCTGCGGAAAAGCTGCTCAGGCCGGGCCTTGAGGAGAAGCCGGTGCGGAGAATTCTGCCGGCAGAGCTCAGGGAAGCTCCCAGCTCCTCACCACCCTCTCCCCGCTGAGACAGGCAGCGCTCCCTTCTCGAGGCACCCTGGACGGACCATGCTCTGCACACATTGCGTCACTCGTTGGTGATATTCTGCTTGGCGGTTTCTGTGTCGGCCTCGCCTACTAGACTTGGCGCTGCCCTCTCATTCATTCGTTCACTCATTCCTTCACCCACAGGGTGCCTAGCAGTACTGGGTGCTGGAGATCCAGTGACAGGTGGGATGGACAAGGTCGCGTGGATAGTGGTGTGAAGGGTCAGGAGAGAGGGCTTTCCTGTGGCCTCACACCTGGACACCTGGCTTTCTCGATGAGGAATCCAGGTGCTAGAATCTTCCAGCCAAGAACTTGTTACAGTGGCCCCCTTCCTGTCTCCACAGCAGCCTGGCTTTCCCCCGCTGCAGCTTTGTTCCTTTGGCTCCAGACGTTGCTTCCTGTTAAATTCAGATCTGCCCACCACAGAGGAACACAGTGGCCTTGTCCATCAGGACTCCTGGTTTGTTCTTGGTTTTATCTGTTCCAGCACCTAGTCCAGAGCCTGGGAGGTGTTTGATGAGTGGACACAGACGAATGAGTACATATCTAGGTGAATGCCTACTAGGTGCTGGGCATGGGGCGAGGCGATGGAGATATGGAGGTGGATCGGACACACTGTCGCTGGCCTCGACAGGCAGAGGTCAACGAGGCGCAACACGATGCAATGAAGAACCACCGTCAATGTGCTCGCTCCGATATTCTGAGTATCATTAACCACAAAGAGCATCTGCTGAGCTGAACTAGACCAAACGCCAAAACCGTTTCCACAAGCCAGTCAAACCCTCTGACACAGGGTCACCTTTCCCGTTAGTGGCTCAGAGGCACATTAGGAGGGAGAGACACAGCAGGGTCTCAGTGTCCGTCACTCTTATTCCCACCTCACAGTGAGACAGCTGAGGCTCGGGAAGGTCACATAGCTGGGAGAAGGCAGAGCTGGGGAGCAAACTCAGGCCGATGAGACGCCAGTGTGTATGTCCTTCGACGACAGCCCAGCTCCTGGCTTCCCCAGGCAGTTGGAGAAGGCCCATCTGCAGCAGGACAGAAGGAGCCCAGCCCAGAGACACCCAAGGCCAAGAGGTGGGGACCAAACAGGGAAACAACAGCTTCCTCAGGGCCCTCCCAGCTGATGTCACTTGTGGGCCCGAAGTAGGTCACGTGATCCCCCTAGCTGCAAAGGAGTCTGGGAGGTGGGTGTGTTCCCTGGGCTGCCACAAACACACTTGAGTTCTTTTGAAAGGAAGCGGGAGGATGGACACGGGTGGGTGGGCAACTTGGCTGTGCCTGCCTCATTTTTGATGATGACAAGTAAGATGACAATCACTACCGTGATCATCATTGTTATGGCCATTCCCTGCCTGTCCCCGGCACACCCCCAGCCCCATGCCAGGAAGGCACTGTCCCCCATGCAGCCCACCACACACACACACAGACCCCGCAGGAGGGACTCCCTGAGCCCCCAGTGCAGCCACTCAAGGCACAGGTCACAGGGGCCCCTTGCCAGACTTGGGACCACTAGAGCCTAGGGCCCCAGGACGTGTCCAGACAGGTCCCAGCCCCACCCCTCCACCAGCCGCCCCAGCAGGGACAGCTATTTTGGGAGCAGTTGGCTGGCAGGTGGCACCTCATGACAGCAGTTCTCACTCAAGCCAGGCAGACCCTGGCTGATGCCCTCTGCTCTCTCGCCTCCCCTTCTCGCCGCCTGGCAGCCCTCACTCCCAAGCCTCATGCCCCCCTGCCCCCTCTCCCACCATAAACCCCTCCCAAGCTCCTCTCCTCTCCTCTCCTCTCTCTCTCCTGCCTCCCGGTTCCATTAAATCCAATGTCCCCTGCATCCCGAACAAGGAGCACAGCACTGATGCTGACACAGGGGAGCCTCTCCTGTCCACCAGGCACCAGGCCACTCCTTCACCGCAGCATCTCATTTCACCATCAAAGCGAGCCTGTGAGGCAGGCCCCATCCCGGCCCCGTTTTACAGACGTGGAAACTGAGGCATGGAGAGGCTGAGTCACTGGCCCAAGACCACAGTAACAGCAAAGCAGGGATTCAAACCCAGATGTTCTGGCTCCTTCACCTCCAGGTCCACGGCCCACTGCTCTTGCCAAGGGCCTGCGTGGGGCCCGAGGGACACGGAGCTGAAGAAGGAGCAGCAGCTGTTCTTGAGCTCACGGTCCAGTGGGGGCGCGGCGAGGAGTCAGCCGCCTGGATGGATGTGGGCACCTGCTCTTGGGCCATCGCTGTGCTGGCAGCTGCAGGACTGGAAGGGAAGGAGCCGTTGGCCAGGAGAAGGTGGCCTCCTGCATTGGAACTGGCCTCAGGAGAGGGACCAGCCTGAGGGTGTGAGGGTCCAGCAGGAAAGGTGGCACGGGCACAGGGCCGGGCAGGGGTGAGGTGTGGGAAGCGCTGGCTTGGCCCCGAGGGTGAGCACTGCCTTCAATCTGCACCCCAGGAGCCTCACTTGTGGCGACCTTGTGCCTGCCCCACACACGCCACCAGGGGAAAGTGAGGGACATTAACCAGGGTGACCTGTGAGGGTGGAGGGCGAGGCTGAGCAGGACCAGGGCCAGAGAGCAAAGGCCACTTCCCTGGCTGGCCAGAGGAGGGCGCAGCTCCAACGGAGGGGACAGGGGCTGTGACCTCAGCGGGGATGCAGCCAACTGAGGCAGCCCCGAGGGAGGGAGCCAAGAACGCACACCCCAACCCCGCTCCCTTCCTGCTGTCCATCTCCCATGAGCCTGCACCGCACCGTGGTCAACCCCAATGGGGAAACAGAGGCCAGGGAGCCCCTCGATGCCGGCTGTGGCGGGCAGAACGATGCTCTTCACAGGGATCCATGTACACATCCCTGGAACCTTCCATGGCAAACGGGACTTTGCAAGTGTAATTAAATTAAAGACTTTGAGATGGGGAGATTTCTGGATTATCTTGGGCCCAACGGAATCACAAGAGTCCTCAAAGAGGGAGGCAGGAGGGTCAGAGGCAGGGAGCAGAGATACGAGGATGGAACTTGAGGGTCAAAGAGGCTGGAAGATGCTCCGCTGCTGGCTTTGAAGATGGGAGAAGGTGCCACGAACCAAGGAAAGCCAGTGGCCTCCAGAAGCTGGAAAGGACAAGGAAACGGGTCTCCATAGCACCCCCAGATGGAGCCTGCCCTGCCGCCAACACCTTGACCTCAGCCCTGAGACTGATTTCGGACTTCTGACCTCCAGACTGGAAGAGAGTAAATCTGTGTTGTTTAAGCCACTAAGTTTGTGCTCATTGGTTCCAGCAGCCGTGGGAAACCACTACGCTGGCTCCACAGGCCGCCTCCCAGGACAAGGAGCAGGGAGGGAAGGGCGGGCCAGCTCTTGAGGGGCAGGCGGAAACAGCCAGCACAAGAGCGAAGGCACAGCCGGTCACACAAGCACGAGATGTGTTTAGGCCATGGCGCCCCGTCCACTGGGAAAAGACCATAAGGTGCACAGGTGGTGTGTGGTGGCAGGTGGGGCCCGAGAGGGCGAGACAGGAAGGCCTTGAAACAACACGAAACAGAGGAGCTTGGGCTTTCTGCTCTGGCAATGGGGAGCCATGGGAGGTTCTTGACCAGAGAGCAGCTTGATCAGATTTGGATTCAATCAGAGGGACTGGACAGGAGAGGGGTGGGCTGGAAGGACAGGAGGAGGAAGCTAGTTGAGATGCTGTTGCCATCTGCTGGCTAGCCCACAGGAAGGGCCCTCCAACACAAGCAAGGGGCCGGCCTGTGGCTTTGGGTCTCCTTTCGGCAGCTCTAGCCATGGCCCATTGGTCCCCCGGCCACCTTCACACCCATGCCACATTTCACCTACCACATCCCTGACCTGGGGACCAATGGCTGCTCCTCTCCATTGATCTTCCCCAGCCTTCCAGGTCCAGCTCCGGGGCGCCTCTTCCAGGGAGCCCTCCCTGATGAGCCTCTAAAGCCATAGGGACTTCAGGAGCCATCTCACCCAGCCCCTCCCCTGCCCTCCTCCATCCCTCTTCACCTCTGCTCACAAAGCCCCACTGCCTGGGTTCAAATCCCAGCGCTCCACTTCCTAACGTGTGTCTTACCCTCTCCGTGCCTCGATTTCCTCGTGTAAAATGAGGACAATGGAGGCAGCTACTCGGCAGGGTTGTTGTGAGGAGTAAACAGACACTAACGCAGCGATCGCTCAGCACAGCGCCTGTGGGTGCGTGGTAAGCAGCCAGCAAGCGTGGCACTTGCTGTTAGGATCTCGGGCCTTCCTGGGCTGAGCGCAGCCTTAGGCTCACTCCCTCCCTGGCCCAGCCCTGCACCTCGGGCCACCAGCACGCAACTAATCCATCTCCTGCATGGCAGCAGCTGTAAATACCCGAGGGCAGAGATCACGTCCCCTGGGCTTTCCCGCCTTTGGCCAAGCAGCCCTGTCCCTTCTCCCTTCTCACATCCCCCTCCCCCCACACTGAGGCTTCCGAGCCTTTCCGCACAAGCTCCTTCCTCCAGCACATTCCTGGCCAGGGCTCGCTGTGGATACAAGCTTCCTTCTCCACAGCTCGCTGGGCTCCTGCCAGGCCCCAGGGACACTGAGGCAAAGAAGGTGTCATCCCTGGCCACAGCAGCTCTTGCTGTCCTTGGAGTCTCTGGAAGCAGGAGTCCCGCTCCAGCAGCTGGACAAGAGGAGGCTCAGGTGTAGCTGTTTGCCTGCTGTGGTTGGAATTCCATAGTTTTCTTCCCTATAATTCTTGAATTCTAGTTCTCGAATTGAGTTTTGTGGCCTGGCTTTGTGGCTGCAACTGGACCATAAGGTCACTGAGGGCAGCTCCTCGCCTCCTCCCATCTTATCCCCCATAGCACCTGGCGTGCCAAAAATATTCCAGTCAGCTCATGGGCCACAGACCCCAGGACCTCAGAGCCTCAAGGGGCCTCAGGGACCAGCTGGTTGGATGCTCCCATTTCAAAGGTGGGGGAGCTGTGGTCCAGAGAGGTCACATGGCCGGTTCACGGCCATTTCCAGCGCGACTCCCCAAGGGATCTTCTGCGCGTTTCCCCAGCCCCAGAAGGGCCTGTTTATCTCCCTCAGGCTCCGTCCCCAAGCCAAGTCCCCATTTCTCACAATTTTTTTCACCAGCATCCTTTGTCACAGGGCCTTGTCACTCTCTGGACATCTACACATTGCGATGTGATATTGGGGAAGTGCTAGGATCCCAGACTGCATCTACAACATGATCACAACTGCACCGAAAGGAGGTCTGCATGTGAATTAGGACCGGGAGGAAATACAGAAAATTGGCAGTGGGCAACCTAAGAAAGCTGGTGGGATTCTAGGTGATTCTTCATCCTTCCTTCCTGTCTTTTCATTTTATCATTGCCTTGTTGCTCTGAAACGGATGCACAAGGAAGGAGGTGCACCCAACACCTCTGCACGCCTGTTCTGCCCTGGATGCCATGCATGGTGCTCACGTGGCTCGGCTGTACGGCTGCAACAGTCCTGTAAAGCTCTGTCATCCCCACCTTGCAAAATGAGGAAAATAGGGTTCCGAGATGTTTAGAAAAATTAAGTACCCAGTTTGCATAGCTAGTAAGGGAGAGGCAGAATTTGAACATGAGATTTCCAATTCCAAGTCTAGTGTTCTTCCCCTAAAAGTAGAGCGGAGGTGGAGAGATAAGGAAGGTGGGAAAGAAGGAGGGAAGGAGGGAAGAAGGAAATAACTAAATATGCTACATTAATTGGTTTGTCCCAGGCACACATAGTGTTTAGTATCTGGATGGATGGATGGAAGGATGGAAGGATGGAAGGATGGAAGGATGGATGGATGGACGGATGGACGGATGGACGGTTGGACGGATGGACGGATGGAAGGATGGAACAATGGAAGGATGGAAGGAGGGAAGGATGGATGGATGGATGGACAAATGGATGACCGGATGGGTGGATAGATCAATTGATCGATGGATGTATGGATGGGTAGACGAATGAAGAGACAAATGGATGGATGGATAGATGGATGGGTGGGCGAATGGATGCATGAAAGAATGGATGAATGGGTGGATCGATGGGCAGATGGATAGATGGATGGACGGATGGACAGACAGACAGACATCAGGCAAGTAGTGGTTCCCAGGCTAGGAGCAGAGTTATTTCCACATGCCTCTCAGTTCCTGTCCGAGAGGCAGGGATAGGGTTGCATGGGAGACAGTGGTCTGCGCCTGGGCCCCTCTGCCTGGGGGAATCCTAAACCTTTCCCCGCTTCGCCCTTGCTCCTGAGGTGGTGAACGGGAAAATAGGAGAACAGAAAAATGACAGGTGGGGAATTGCCACTAACTGGTCCTTGAGCAAAGGATGTTTCCCCAGTCCCTCCTCCCCTGTTTGGAAAGACTGGGGGCTGCCTTCCAAGGAGGTGGGGGGACCTGGCGAGGGCTGTGTTCCTGCCCTGATGGGTTTGGACACAGGAAGGCGAGCCGGGGGCAGAGTGGGGGCTGGGAGAGCTGAGCGGCTCAGCAGAAGGGTGAAGGGAACTGCACGTGGGCTGGGAAGCGAGAGAGCACGCCCCGCCCAGACCTGTGTGGGACGGGCCTGGTTGGGCGGCAGTGGCAAGGGGACAGTAAGAACAAGGGCCCCTCACAGAAAATGTGAAGCTGTGGTTTGGGGTTCAGTGCAAACCCTCCCCCACGCCCACCCTCCTGCCAATCCTCAATCGTCTGCTGCCCCATGTGGGAGAGAGGGATTTTGTGAAAACTGAGGAAGAGGCCAAATTCCACATCTGGGTTGATGTCCACATAACAGAGAGAGCGTGTGAGATGGGCAAGCTCCAGAAGCCCCATTAAGTCAGAGGAAGCAGGAGCCTGAGGCTCTGGAAACTATAGGGTCCTTTGGGGGTAGGCTGGTGGAGCTGCTGTCAGGATGTCCAAGCGCAGAGGGCCCAGCTGACCCCTGGATCACACAGGTGCTAGAGACGTTTTCCTTGCATTTTGGGAAGCCGGGCAGAAACATCGTCTCCTTGCCCTTCGCAAGGAGGCAGAGGCCAGGGAGGTCGCCCGCAGGCCCGCAGCGGAGGCAGGGCCAGAGCCCAGCCAGCGAGGCCGCGTTAGGGAGGCTGGCAGGTGAGGGCAGGAGGGGTGAGGCAGGGGCCTCCAGGCCTGGGCATCAGGGGACAGGCCTGCAAGACAAAGGCTGCAGCAAGAGGCCTGGGGACAAAGTCGCTGCTGTGTGGACCAAGTTCTAAAATAAGCCCGACTCACCGCAAGTCTGGTCACCATGGCAACGAGAAAGTTGCTCGGCACCGTCACTGGCACCGTCACCATTACCGGGAGGAGCCTGCTATGACCAGGCCCAGGGTAGGCACTTTCACACACACACTGTCCCACTGAGACCCTCATCATCGTCACTCTGCCGATGGGAGCATTGGGGTTGAGACCGAGGCTCCCGCCAGGGTCACACAGCCCAGGTCTGTCTGGCTGCTGGTCCAGCAATGGATGGGGACTGGGAGGCCTGGACCCAAACCCCCATCTCCCTCCCTCTCTCCCTGCCTCCCGGGTACCTCTGAGCCTCAGCTCCCCCCATCCCACCCCAAGCATGGTCAGGGGTGGGTGCCGGCGTGGGTCTGCGTCCCTCCAGGGTGGTGGGGGAAAACGGGCATGAATCCCCATGAGCAGGGACTCTGGGACTCCTGTAGTAATCTCCTGCTCTCTGGGCTTAATTACAGCGATGGCCCCCGTGGGATTCGTTAATAGCGCTTCCCTGTGGCAGTCGTGTCAGACAGACTTAGAGCTAACGCTTTATGTCTGCTCCAAGCTTTCTCATCCCCTCTTCTAGAATCAGGCCCTGTCCCCTGACCACAAGGACAGGGTATGACCCAGGTCTGACAATCAATCATCGCCCCCTTCTCTCTGGCAAGTGTTACTGGTCCAAGACAGAAGGACTGACCCAGCAGAGCCAATCAGAGAGCTCCCCTGGACTGATGTGTGGATACCGAGGGAAAGACGTCCTTGCTTTCTCCGTGGGGGTGGGGAGACCGCTGAGTTAGGACTTCTGGTGACCTCGCCCCACATACTCTGGAGAAGGTGTGAACATCAGTCAGGCTTCAGCGACAGACAACAGAATGTATTCTAGGTAATCTAGGCAAAAAGAGATTTTTTTTCTTAAAGGCTTTTTTAAGTGGCTGGGCACCCAGGAACAAGTGCCCAAAACACAGCCCAGAACTGGGCCACCCAGGGGGCTGTGGCTCCTGCCTCCACCTGAAAGCTGCGGCATCAAGAAGTCGCCGCTCGGCTGCCAGCTCCAGAACCGCGCCTGCTCTGCTGCGACCCGCACAGCAGAACGGCTGCTCTGCGCCCTGTTTCTCTCCCCACGAAACTCAGTTCCAATTCTAGTCCACGCAGTGCTCTTCCCGGCAGGGTTGCTGTCACAGCCCGAGGGCGACCTGCAGGAGACTCTGGGAAGCAGCGCTGTGGAGCTCTGCAGCTCCTGTGGCACAGGAGGCACGCTACACGGAGGGGCAGCCAGTGCGGCATGTCCCACAGGCAAAGTCTGACTCTCACCCATCACTGTCACCCGAGACGACGCAGTCACAATGCCCCACACTGCCCTGCAGCTGGGGTCGGGGACCCGAGGTCCAGCCTGGGCTCTGCTGCCTCCTCGCTGTGTGTCCTCCACTCCAGCAAACCCCACCTCCCCTTGGGGCTCAGTCTGTTCCTCTGTCATTTGGGGATGGAGAGACCTGTCCCAGATACATCTCTGAGCGGTTATGAGAACAGGTGAGGAAGGCCTGGACACGGTACGGACCTGCGCACCCGGGAAAGTGGTTACAACTCAGCAAATGGTTTTAACCCAGAGGAAAGTGAACCCAGAGATGGTGAAATGACTGCCCCACACTCAGGTTCAGGCAAAAAAATGTAGAGAACTGGAACGTGAGATGGTGAATTCTCCCTTAGGTCTTGGGGGATGGGGCGAGGAAAGAGCAAGGGTGGGACGACTCAGGAGGAGGAGGTGGTGGTGGTGGTGGGTTGGCGTAAGTTATCCTGGCTGGATAGCGAATTTTCCCAAAGCTCAGTGGCTTAAAAATCACAAACACTTATTAACCCCATTTCTATGGATCAGGAATCTGGGCCCGGCCTCATTGGGCTCTGGCTCAGGGCCCTCACGGGGTTGCCATCAGGGTGTCAGCAGGGGCTGTGCTCTCACCTGAAGGCTCGGCTGGGGACGGTTCACTTCCCAGCTTGCTCACACAGCTGTGGATCAGCCTCAGGTCCCGGCTGACAGTCAGCCAGAGGGAGGCAGCTCTCAGCACAGCGGCTGGCTCCCAGCAAGCAAGAGAGCAAGAGGAGGAGCCCAAGACGCAAGCCACTGTCTTCTCGCAACTGAATCTCAGAAGTGACATCCCCTCCCTTCTGTCGTATTCTATTTATCAGACTCAGGTCACTAAATCAGCCCCCACTCAAGGGGAGATTGACACAAGAGGGTGTCTACCACGAGGTGGGATCACTCAGCCATCTGAGAGGCTGCCCACCTCAGGCCTTGAAGGAGAGGCCCCCATCCCAGGCCCCTCCGCCTCTGAGAAGAGGGTGGGGTAGGCGAGGCAGGGGAGGTTGTTCCCATCACCTTTGCACCGAACGTGCCCAGCCCTGGGTCCTGCAGGTAGAAAGGCTGAAATAAAACCATCTTTGGCTGCCATCCCTTCCCCTGCAGGGTCAGCCCCGTAGAAAGGGGAGGAAGACAGAGGTGAGAGAATGAGGACAGAGGACAGGGTTACACACATCAGCAATGGCAGCCCCACAGCCACCCCTTAGATCAGGCTTTCCCAATACAACAGGAGGCCCCAAGGCCCCAAAAGGCAGCATGGTGTCACGCAAGGAGCACTGGACTAAGAACCAAGAGGTCTGGGTTCTGACCCTGGGTAAGCCCCTAACTGGCTCTGTGTCCGTGAGCAAGTCACATGCCCTCACTGGGCCTGTGTCTCCAGCTGTAACACAGGGAGGTGATCTGACATTGCCCAGCTTCTCTTGGGCTCCAACATTCCAAGTTCTCCTCCATGAAAAAGGGATCAGGACTAGACGGAGGCAACCGAGGGGCTCAGCCTGGGCCTCCACCTCCTGCCCCGAAGGCGACTGCCCCTGCAGCCATTTCCCTCCCCTCCATCCTCTCTCCTTAGTGTCTGACTCCCTGATCTCCCCTCCTGGCCGGCTTTCTCTGTCCTCACACAGCCCAGCCCACCCCCAACCCCATCCACCCTCCTCTTGCCCCTCCCCACCCAGAGCTGAGCCGGATGTGGCTACACTGGGCTCCAGGAAAGGGCTGAGCAGATGGCTGGACCAGGGATGCGACAGTGGCTGGAAATTGGTCACCTGATGCCCAGGGTTGGCGCTGGAGGCTGGCCTCTGGTCTTCCTCCCCAAGGAAGGTGGGGGAGATGCTTCTGGACCTGAAGCAGCCGCTCTGACACTCCTCCCCCCTCCCCACCCCAGCACTGCTGCTGAGGAGTGAGTTCCATGTGGGGGCTGGAACAGAGCTGTCAAAGCAGCACCCAGGCTCCCAGGTGCGGGGCTTACATAACTGATGCCACCCCCGCCCCCAGCCAGCCCCTCGGCTCCATCTCCAGGCACAAGGCCACCCGGTACCCCACACCGGCCTTCACAGGGTCCCTTCCTCTTGGAAGACCCCATAGCACTTATGTCCTGGAGGCCCTGTGTGCTGACACTGACATTCTTTTCTGGGCCTTCTCCCCTGAGGCAGAAGCGTGCTTTGTGCTAGTGTCCAGGAAACCTAGCGGATGCTCAGTAAATTTAGTTCAATGAACTAAAAAAGTCAACAATAATAATAGAAACACTCAGATAGTATAGACCACGTGCCAAGTACTCTTCTAAGCACCCTACACACTTAATGCATTTACTCCTCATCATGGCCCAGGACTGTAGCTACTATCAACATCTCCACAACAGGGACGGACGGGTGAGTGAGCGAGTGCTGCGTTCCTTCCATGGGCAGGCATGACCCGAGAGCAGACCACCAGCAGGCATCAAGACCCATCACACAGCGGGAGAGGATGAGAGGGTGGGCGAGAATCTGCTCCCTACAGCACACATCTCCTGATGACCACAGCTCCCCAGGGAGGCAGAAAGGGCAAAGGTATTGTCCTAATCCCCATTTTCTGGATCGTTATCAGTCAGGATAGACGAGGTTAAACTGTGTAACAAACAGCCCCCAATCTCAGTGGCTGGAAACAACAAAAGGTCTATTTCTCACTCCTGGGAGAAACATGGCCATTAGAAGGGGGGGACAGGGCTCTGCCCCATGCCGTCCTTGCTGAGGAACCCACCTGGAACTTCCTGTCCCTGCTCAGGACGAACGGGGTTGGAAGAATAGTGCACTGGTTGTGAAAGGTTTCCACCCAGAGGTGACCTGCGTTACTTCGGCTCCTGTTTCAGTGGCTGGAGCATGTCTCATGGCTGACTCGAGGGCAGGGATGTGTAACCTCCGGTGGGCGCAGAAGAGGGGAAATTGTGGATTTTTGTGAAAAGTGTGGTTAAGTGTGCATTTGTGGAGTGTCTGCTCTGTGCTGAACACTGGAAAGAAAACACCGAATCCAGCAGAGCCCAGTGCTCCCAGGGCCCACCTTCTGAGGGGGAAACCAACAAACAGGAGGAAATTACAATCCAGTGAGACAAGAGCGCTGGCAGAGGAGAGGGGTGCTCAGAGGGGCCCTGGCCCGGGGAACAGCAAGGGCTTCTGAAAAAGGAGACATCCAAGCTGAGCAAGGCTGGCCTTCAAACCCAGATCTTCTGTAACAGGTGGAGAGAGGGGAGATCTCGAGGCCTTTCCTTGGGGAACCCACCAGCCCCAAGACCTCAGCTTGCAGAGCAACCCCATGGGGAAGGGAGTCCAGCCTTAGCACCCGGTGCCCGCCCCATTATGGGGCACTTCAGCTCTTCCCTCCTGGGAAGGAACAGGAAGAGGGTTTCCACCAGGAACGGGTCGGGCCTTCCCGGGACAAGGACCCCTGGAGAAGGAGGGGCAGAGAGGGAAGGCCAGCCCAGCCTCCCCACTGGAGAGGACACCCTCCTAAGTGCCACCAGCCCCTTCTAAAGGGAGGGGTGGACTTGAAGTTGGGGGGCTCCAGGAGCCCGGAAAGATCCTTAGATTCGCCAAGGCTGTGACGATCATACCCGCAGGAGCCTGAGGGCTGGGGGCTAGACGCAGCTGGGGCCCACCCAGGAGACCAGGTCACCTGTTCATCCCTAATTCTAGTATTTGATGAGTCTCCATATGGGAAGAGACCCCAGAAACTGTAGGTGTGGTCGCCTCCAGGGAGGGAAAGTGGGTGTCTAGGGAACAACCTGGTGGAAGGGGGCTGACTTTGACTTTTGCATTTTCCAACCTAAACAAATAAAAATTTTTTAACAGTTGTTTGACTTGAATAAAAATTTCTGAGTCTAGCCTCTTAAGCCTCTAAGATTGTAAGATCCCTCTAAAACTAGATTCTGTGATTCTCAGAGGCCGTTGGCACAGATTTGGGGGTCAGACATCCCTGGGGCTTCACCCATTGCTGTGTGACTGCACCTCGCGGTGCCTCAGTTTCCTCGTTTGTGTCAGAGACGAGGACACCCGCTTCCCCCAAACATTATCAAATTGAACGGGGTGAAGTCAGGCGTCTCCCCCGGCTCTGGCACCCGGCAAAGCCTGTGTCTAAACAAGTGAGCGGTGGACACCCCGGGCCTGGAGGGGGCGGAGCGTTCCCACACTCGGGAGGGGCGGGAGGCGGCGCGGGAGCCCGGGCAGCCGCGTGGTGCTCTGGCGCCCCCTCGCGGACACCGTCCTCCTCACACCCCTGGGAGAACTGGGGCCCGCTTTTACCCAAAACCTGATGCTTGGGGTGAAAAAAGGCCCAAGGCCAAGGCAAGAGGCCCACTGGCCGCTTTGGGCCCCCGCCCGATGTACAGCCCCCGGGAACGGCCGGCAGCTCCGGACGCGGCTCAGCACGCACAGCGCGAACCGCCGGCGCCCCGGGCGGGTCCAGGCCGCGCCGCCACGGCCCCCCGCGTGCTCCGCCCGCCCGGTCGCGCTAGTCCTCCTCTGAACACCCGGGGACGCGGGCCCGGGGAGCTCCGCCGCACGCGGGGGACACCGCGGAAGGGGCGGCACCGGGATGCAGCCTCGGCGCAGCCCTCGCCCCGCTCGACGTCGGGAGCCGCAGCCTGATGTCCCCAGCGCGGTGACGTCCACACGCGCCTCGGAGAGGTTTTTCTTTCCCCATCTGTAGGGCGACCACCTGTCCTGGTTTTCCCGGACTGAGGGCATCCCTGGAATGTGGGGCTTCCCGTGCTAGCACTGGGAAAGGCGCCTCCGTTCTGCAGACGAAGAAACAGGTTCAGAGAGGGCAGTCTGTGGCACAGCCGCGAGGCGGGGAGCCTGGGGCGCACTCGGGCGAGGCAGGTCGGGGGCGGAGCTGGCCGAGCGGCTCCCTGAGGAGCACAGAGTGGAGAGGGAGAGGAACGAGAAGCGGCCGGAGAAAAGCGAGTCTCTCCACGGCACTGATACCCCCTCCTCCTAGGACGGCCCTGGAGGGTCACCTGGACCCTGCGCCGTGGGCCGAGACACTGAGTCTTTCCCTCAGTCTCTGAGCCTCCATTTCTCATCCATAAACCTGTGATGAGGGGCTGCCCCGTGGCCGAGTGGTTAAGGTGGCACGCTCTGCTGCAGGTGGCCCAGTGTTTCGTTGGTTCAAATCCTGGGCGCGGACATGGCACTGCTCATCAGACCACGCTGAGGCAGCGTCCCACATGCCACAACTAGAAGAACCCACAACGGAGAATATACAACTATGTAAGGAAAAAAATTAAAATCTTAAAAAAAAAGCCAACCTGTGATGACAACCTTGCAGGGCTGCTCACTCGTTCAGCCAGCATTTATGGAGCACCTAGCACGGCCCTGGCATTTGAGAGAGAAGACTGACACAGTAACATGTGTAATTAATGGGCGGCAAGTCCCTGCCCATAGGAAGCCCTGATTAGAAGCCAGGGAGAACCCTAGACCCCCTTAGACCTGGAAAACCAAACCCTCCTGCGGGTGCTTGATTGCCTACAGAGACAGGGAGCTTACTACCTCGAAACACAGCCCATCTGTCAGCATGAACCAGTGTTGTAGGCTCCCGTACATGTCTGTGAACATTTAATAAGCATTTACTCTGTGCCAGGCGCCGCTCAGTGTTTTGCATGTATTCACTCATTAATCCTCATGGCGGCCCTCAGTATCCGGGCAGGGGGTGGGCAGAAGCATGCTGCCAGCACAGATTAAGACGTGGCCTCCTCCCTCTGCCTCTGCCTGAGGTGGTTTTCATCCCTGCCCGCACCCCCGGGAATCTGGTCCCCGTGATAACTGATCAGCTTCCTCAGGCAAAAATGTGACTGCTCCCTGCCAGGCCTCAGCAGGACCCACCCCCCCACCCCAGGACTCTCAGGGAGGGGGGGGTCTGGCTGCGAGGCACCCCCTGCCTTAACAGCCAGGAGTCTGGCCCCACCACCCCCACCCACGGGCCCCATTCCCACCCTGACCCAGGAGGCATTTCTCCCAAGGGCAAGCAGAGCGGCTGCCCCAGGCCATTCCAGCTTCTGAGGCCTCCCCCAATCTGTGCCCCAGGACGAGGCTGAGCCAGGACAGAGGGCTCCCTAGAGCTGCAGGGGCCTGTTTGAGATGAGACACTGGCAAAAGTCCCGGGGCTGGTGACACTCTGGACAGCAGACACATCAGACTCTTGTCTTGCCTCATCTGGTACAGGTACAGCCACACCTATTCCAGGCAGCTCAATGGTGCAGGAGAGTCAGAGTCCTCAGTTGATCCCACTGCTCTCACGTGCTAGCTGTGTGACCTCAGGGGAGTTACTCAAGCGCTCTGTGCTCAGTTTCCTCCTCTGTGTCATGAGGGTAATAAACCACTAACTCACAGGGTCTTGGGGAGGACTGACTCCTAGAATGTACAAGTACTTAGCACAGGGCCAAGCACACAGCAGTGCTCAGTAAGCATGGGCTGACCCCTCACTCGTTCATTCATTCAACAAGCACTGTGCCGGGGAAACAGACTCAACCTACACACAAACTGCCAGGGAGCAGTCTGGGCCTCCCAAACAGACCTGTTCCAGGAAAGCCCTCCAGCCTCTTCTTTAAACTCCCCGCCCATGCCCGTGCCCCAGGCTGCAGCAACAGTGTGTGTGGTGTCACCCGACCAGTGTCACCCGATTCTGACGGCTGAGTCTGGGCAGTTCCTTCTTCCCCCATCTCTGGAGGAGGATGAAGGCTGGGGACCACCTAGGAGGGCCTCAGCTGGCACGTCTCACTTTAGCGTCCATGAAAACTCAGTACGCAGGCCAAGGGACTGTCTTCATTTCCCTCACTTCCTGTGGTCCTCCAACCCTTCCTGCCCTATGTCACAGGCCCGCCCCCTACCCCCAAATCCATGTGTTGAGGCCCTAACCCCCAGGACCTCAGAATGCGACTGGATTTGGAGACAGGGCCTTTACAGAGGTGCCTAAGGGAAAATGAGGTCACTGGGTGGGCCCTAATCAAGTAGGACTGGTGTCCTTGAAGGAGGTTAGGACGCGAACACACAGAGGGACAGCATGTGAGGACACAGCAAGAAGGCAGCCACATACCAGCCAAGGAGAGGCCTCAGAGAACCAACCCTGCCAGCACCCTGCGCAGACTTCCAGGCTCCAGATCTGGGGAAAGCATGTGTCCAGCGCCCAGGCTGTGGCACTTCCCTACGGCAGCCCGAGCGCTCTAACCCCACCCCCAAGCCCAGAGGGCTCCCAGGTGTGTCCACCTGGCCTTTTGCTGAGTTCTGGTGGAAGGTGCTAGTTACCAGACCTCTACTCCCAGCCAATTCCAACAATTCCAACCTCCCACTAAAACAGCTCTGAAGACTCAGAAAATGGAGGAGGGAACGTAAATTGCTTCTTTAGAAGAATTCAGCTTCTAAATGATAACATTCTCCACCAACAATACTGTGTTGGGATGTCTGAAATGCTCAGTGGGGACAGCTGATGGCTGACCCCAGGGCGGCCACACCCACCAGCCCTGCTGTTTGATTCATAAACAGTAATCTGTGCCCTGAATTTTGAGGCCACTTAGAAATGTTTGTCTTTTATGACTTTCTCAGGACACACTCAGAAAACTTCCTGCGCCCTGCCCAGTCCTGTGCGCTCTAGGAACACAGGCCCTGTCGTCCTCTCGTCCCTCCTTATGAGGCGGCACTATTATCCCCACTTTATAGACGAGGAAATTAAGGCTCAGACAGGTCTAAGAAGTGGCCTAAGGCCACAAACTAGAACGTGGCAGAGCCAGGACTGGAACCAGGCTCCATGGCTCTGAGTCCACGCTCTTAACCACTATGTTTATTGCCTCAGATTTTAAGCAAAAGATGCTTATTTCTGAACTCCATATTAGCAAAAGTCGTACTGGAAATCATTGTAATGCACTCTTTGGCCTCCCCACGATGTTTTAAAGCAAGTGTCTACTTACGCTGATCCAAAGCTTCCATTCACATCATTTGTCGTCAAACAAAACTTCTACATTCACGTTTAAATATACAGGAAAAAGGGTTGTTACAGCACCAAAGATAGAAAACCTTCTCTGGTGAGCTGATATGAGGAATGCTTGTCTTTTGCATTTTTTTAAAATCAGTATTTTTTGTGGTTTGGTCTCTTATCTCAGATAATCCTCAGGGCCACCCCTGGGGGGCAGGACTGCTGTCATCCTCTTCTTACAAATGAGCAAAGGCAGGCCAAGAGATAAGGGACTTGCCTGGTGGAGGAGCAGACAGGAGCAGAGCTCTCGGCAGGCAGCAGGCAGGGGTCAGGAGCGGGGAGGGAGACAATCTGAGCCACACCTGCCAGGCTGCAGAGGCCTGGGGACAGCCCTCCCCACTCCCGCGGAGGGAAGCAGTGCTCTGGCGGCCTCCCTTCCTGCCCGTCCCTTGGTGCAGGCTCGGAGCGTCCCCAGATGCCCCCAGACGCCTGAGTGTTTTCAGGCCCCAGGCCTCTCTGCAGGAAGGATGGTGCTGCGCCATGAGTTCTAAGCCCCACTGCCGCCCCACCAGCCACAGCCGAGGCAGCCGTCCCTCAGCACTGCGCCAGCCACAGCCACGCCCTCTACCCCAGGGGACAGTGACTATGCCAGGGCAGTCTCCCTGGGGACAGGCACCTCCTCCAGGCCGGGACTGTGTCTCCCCCAGCACCCTGCTCAGTGAGGACATGGTGGAGGCGGCGCGGGGTTCAAAGCACAGCGCATTGGAATCCCGACCCTGCCCTCACTTGCTGTGACACATGCCTCTCTGAGCCTGTTTCTCCATCTGTAAAATGGTGACCACAGCACCAGCACCCAGGACTGCTGGGGGGTTGAGTGCATCCCAGCCCAAAAATGTGAGAAGATGGAGTGACCACAGCAGCCCCCCTGATGGGGCACCCGCCATCACTGATGGCCCTCAGGTGGACGTGGTCCCTGGAGAAAGACCCCGCTCCACCTCCGAGAGGCAAACCATCACCACAGGGCTGGCGCCCACTCTGCTCTCAACAGCCCAGACACAGGGACAGACAATCAGATCTGCTGTGGACCGGCCAACCCTAGAAACGAAAGGTGAAGAGGAACCGGAAAAGCCCATAATGCTCTCGGAAGACTGCATTCGAACCAGACCACAGAGCTGTTCTGGAAAGTTCTCCCCCAGAGTATCACAGCAGCGGCAGGCTTTGAACAGGACTGAGTCACAGGCAGGCGGCGGGGAGCTCCTCTCCTCTCCATCTCCCGGACGGTGTGGTGGGAAAGAGCATCGCACAGCTAGAAACTCCTGCTCAGTACACCTGCGGCTCCACACCGACCACACCAATGCACCAAGCTCTCCGGTTCGTGTTCTTAGAAAGGTCGAATAACCTGACTGTGAATTCCTCACACTTGTCTTCATTTTTATGTGGTGGTGATTTCTAAACACTTCATGTGCTAATAATTTATTAGAATAAAATGTTTAACATTTCTCAATTCATGTTTTCCCTGAGGCTTTATATGTCAACATGTATTTTAAATATCAAATATTTTATTTCACTGATTTTTAATATTGTGAATCCTACCTTTTTAAAACCAAAATATACTCATATTGGTATTTCAATATTTGGCAAAATAATGACCAGAAAACTGGTATTATTGATTTTCTCCAATATTGCTGTGGCTCATGCTTCCCACCATTCAAAACTCACGACTTTGGGGGAAGAATTCTGTGACCTCCAGCTTACTGATGATAAACGCAAGACGCACACAGATCCATGGAACAGAACAGGGAACCCGGAAATAAACCCAGGCTCGTGTCATGTGGTCGATTAACTTACGACAAAGGAGCCAAGACTACACAATGGGGAAAGGACAGTCTCTTCAATAGGTGGCACTGGGAAAACTGGACAGTTAGCTAAAACTGGACCACTATCTTACACCAAACACAAAAATCAACTCAAAATGGAATAAACACTTGAACTTAAGACTGGAAAGCATAAAAATCCTAGAACATAGGTGGTAATCTCCTTAACATTGGTCTCAGAGATGATTTTTTGGATTTGACACCGAAAGCAAAAATCAACAAGTGGGACTACATCAAACTAAAAGGCTGCTGCACAGCCAAGGAAACATCCACAAAATGAGAAGGCAACCTAGACAATGGGAGGAAATCTTTGCAAATCGTCTATCTGACTAGGGATTACTATCCAAAATATATATAGAATTCATACAGCTCAACAGAAAAAAAAAATCTGATTAAAAAATGGGGCAGAAGACATTCCTCCAAAGAAGACATACAGATGGCCAACACGGATGTGCAAATCGAAGTCACAATGAGCTATCACCTCACACCTGTTAGAATGGCTATTATAAAAAAGGTGGAAAAGGGGCTGAGGGTTAATTTCACGGGCTCCGCTGCAGGCGGCCCAGTGTTTCGTTGGTTTGAATCCTGGGTGCGGACATGGCACTGCTCATCAAACCACGCTGAGGCAGCGTCCCACATGCCACAACTAGAAGGACCCACAACGAAGAATACACAACTAGGTACCGGGGGGCTTTGGGGAGAAAAAGCAAAAAAACCAAAATCTTAAAAAAAAAAAAAAAAAAGGCGGGAAAAAACCCAGAAAGAAGTGTTGGCGAGGATGTGGAAAAAAGGAAATCCTTGTGTACTGCTGGTGGGAATGTAAATTGGCGCATCCACTATGGAAGACAGTATGGAAATTCCTCAAAAAATTAAAAATAGAACTACCATATCATCCCAATTCCACTTCTGGGTATTTATCCAAAGAAAATGGAAACGCTCACTGGCAAAGACAGGCACGCCACCTCCACCGCAGCACAATGTACAAGTCACACATGGCAACAACCTAAGTGCCCGCTGATGGATGAATGCATACAGTAAAGGTGGTCTGTATACACAATGCAATATTATTCAGCCATAAAATAGCAGGAAATCCTGCCATTTACAACACCACGAATGGACCTTGAGGGCATTATGCTAAGTGAACTAAGTCAGACAGAGAAAGACAAACACCACCTGATCTCACTTATATGTAGAACATAAAAACAAAACCCCCAAACTTACAGAGAACAGAATGCTGGTTGCCAGAGGCGGGGCGGGGGCAGGGGAGGGGCAAGGGGGCTCAAAAGGTACAATCTTTCTATACAACCCGTCAGTCGTGGGGACATAACGTACAGCACAGCGGCTACAGTTAATAATACTCCACTGGACATTTGAAAGGTGCTGAGAGTAGATCTTAAAAGTTCTCATCGCAAGGAAAAAAACATCCAACTACGTGTGGTGACAGATGTCAACCAGACAAAAAAAAAGGCCAAGTCAATCACGGCATATCCAGAAAACCCGGCAGACCCAGAGAAGCCGGGGCCTCCCCCAGACCACAGATCATGGGTGGCCCACCGGGAGCATACCGGCCTGCCGAGCGCCCTCCTCTGCACTAAGTCCTGGTGGAAACCCAGGTCCCTGCATCCCACATGCCATCACTCTCACTACCCTGCCCATCCTGCCTGGGCACTGCACCAGCAGCGGCTCACGGATCCCACACATAACCCTGCCAAGCTGGTCCTGGTGTCAGCCCGGTTCGCAGATCAGGAAACAGGCATGGAAAGGTTGGGGGAGTCCAGCCAGTCTGACGCAAGACCTCGGCTCCTACCCACCCACCGAGCCTCGGGCAAGAGGAGAGGCGGGCCAAACTCACACCGTTCCAAGCCCTCCGCACACTGCACCCTGCTGGGCAGCTCGTCCTTCCCCACACCCGCCCTGCCGTGTGGGCAGGATGCGGCGACAGGCCACCCGGCGCAGAAGCCCACAGACGTGCACACACCCCCCGGCTTTATTGCTTCCACAGGCCCAGGGGCACACTTGCTGGACAGCGGCAGGTGCGGACGCCAGGGTGAGGCGAGGCGAGGCGAGGCAAGGCAAGGCGAGGCGAGGCGAGGCGGCCGCTCGGGCTCCAGGGCGGGCGGGCCCTCCGTGCAGCAGTCAGGGCGCGGGCAGCGCTCACTTGAGACGGTACAGGACCTTGCGCTGCAGGCGGTGCTGGATCTCGCCGCGCCGCAGCATCAGCTGCAGCACCTTGTGCACGGCATGCTCCGGGTATTTCTGCGGACACAAGGCCGGCTGCAGGAGCATGCCTCCCAGGGGACCTGGGACACCCCGCTCCACGTTAGCTTTCTAAGCCTTCATACCGGTCTGAGCGCCTCCTCCTCCGGGCCCTCCCTCTTCGGAGCCTTCGCATACGTTAATTCCCTCCATCCCCCAACAACCCAATGCAGCTGGCATGTGATTATCTCCATTTCACAGGGAGGAAACTGAGGCACAGTGAGACTAAGTCACTTGTTCAAGGTCACACAGCAATTGATAGAGCTGGGGCTGCAATCAAGTCCATCTAACTAAAACCCAAGCTCCTGACATCCCTAAACCTAAGCCTCAGTCTGCTCACCTACAGAATGGGTGTGGTAAGACCTACTGCATAAATCCACTCTAAGAATCAAATTGAGATAATGTACATGAGGGAGCTGAGACCAGAAACTGGGACTGTTCCTGTGATCTTAAGGATAGGTTCTCCATAGCACCTAGACGGCCCCCGCTCCTCTCCATGGGGTCAAGAGGCCCACGCCCAGTGAGCTGGCTCTGTGCCCCCACCCCACAAGCAAAGTGGGGAAAGGATAGATGGGTAGGGGTGGGGGAAGCCTGGGTGTGGTTCCACCAGAACGCCAGCCACATGTCTCTCCCCTTAACGGGACAGAAAAGACACTCCTGCCCCAGACTGAAGCAGCCCTGAGGAGAGGAACAATGGGTGGAGCGGGTCTGGACGGGGGACAGCTGCCCCTTGCCCACCCCAGGCCTGTCTGCTGAGCACCAGACACCGGTGCTGGTGGGTGGGAACCAGGCCATGGGGAGCCAGCAGGAGACCCCGTGCACCCTCCCCTATCCCCCCGCCAGCCCCAGGAAGGCCCACCTGCTTGGTGAAGTCCTGGATGATGCTGTGCTCCGACACCTGGGAGCCAATGGCAAAGCGGCGCTTGAGCTGCTTCTCGATGCGGCTCAGCATCTCCTGGTCCTCCTGGCTGGTGAAGCCCTCCACCCCTGCAGGCGTGAGAAGGGAGACGGGTGGGGACGGGCGCTGGGGATCTCAGCGCCCATGGCGGGAGGCTTGGAGATGGGGCCTCTGACCCAGGGAAGAGCGGCCGGAGCCAGGCTCAGAAAAGACAATAGAGGAAGGAAGGACAAGCGTGTGGGGGAAAGGGAGGGCCTGGCTGAGGACACAACTGAACAGACCTGGAGTCAGGGGACAAGGCGCATGTGGGGGAGGGACACTGCAGGCAGAGAGGATGGCAGGCGCAAAGACGGGGAGTAGGACCACGGTGACTCATTCAAACCCCAGGGACATGGCTGTATCCTGAGGGCCCCTGGAGGCCACGGCACAGGAGGCGCTTTGACTGGTGAGAGGAATAGCCTCTGGAGGGCGGAGGAACGTGAGCTGACTTCTCAAAGAAAGCTGCTAACGTATGGACTGCATCCGGCTGGACAGGCAGCAGGGACAACTCCTGGAGGAGCAGATCTCAGACGGGAGAGCGGGCGGGGACCCAGCTGTGACCCAGGAGGCGGGCAGTCGCCCTGGAGACCACATCTGTGAGGTGCCCTGAGGAGCCCGGCCAAGCAGGAGGTCATGATTTCAATGACTGCTGAGGGTGGGCCTCCGCTGCTGACCAAGACCTGCAGCGGCCTTGGTGTCTCAGTTACAGAGGAGGGGACCCCGGTCGGGGAAGCCACTGAGGGGACTTCAAGGCTCCAGGTTGTAATAGGGAGTCTGTAAGGCAAACTCCTATGCAGCCTGCAAGGCCCAACTCAAATTTCACTGCCCAAACCACACTTGTGCTCTGCGCACTCAGCATCCCAGAGGGCCCTCCGTGAGCAAACGTCTCATGTGCGAGGAAGCCCCTCCAGGGCAGAGACTATCTCCTTGGAGGCTGGGGGACCAGGCCCTACCCATGTCCCCCTCTCCCTCCCCTGGCTCCAGCCACACTGGCCCTGGGTGGTTCCTGCAACATGCCAAGACTGCTCCCTCCTCGGGGACTTGGCACCCAGCCTTCCCTCCACCTACAGTGCTCTCCCCCTGGGAGCCACATTTCCTCATTTCCCGCTGCTCCCTGCTTCATGTCACCTCCTCAGAGAGGCTGCCCCAACCACCCGATCTGGACGCATCCCCCCATCCAATGCGCCTGGCCTGCGAGGCCTCCCCCTGCACTGCTCACTCCCCGAACCTCACCTGTCTGCTTCTGTGCCACCCGTCCCCCTCCATCTAGAGCGAGAGCCCCCGAGGCAGGGCTGTGGGTCTTCGCTCTTACGCCCCCTGCACCCAGCAGGGGCTGGCAAACGCTAAGCACCTGTTAGTGTCTGCTGGGCGGAGGGAGGGATTTGCCCAGGAAGAGCCCGGCACACAACCAGCGCTCTGGGGAGGCCTGTCGACATGCTGTGCCCGAAGGAGGGACACGACCACGCCGGTCCCGGGGAGGAGAGACCCGCGTTCCAGCCAAGCGACCGGAGACCTTGGGCACAGGAAAGTCCTCTTGAGCGTCAGCTTCCCACTCTCTGAGACGGGAAGGACTGAGTGCCCAGCCCAGCTTCTGGGGTCTGCCGTAGGGACGACAAGGGCAGGAGCTCTGGAAGTACTCAGAACGGTTCTGAGCTCAACAAGGAGGCGCACAGAGCACCGTTCTTAACCAAGAGCGACACTACAGTCCTCAAGTGAAGCGGGCTGAGGGGCCTGTGTCCAAGGACCCGGAGGGAAGCTGCTCTTTCCCATCTGCAAGGAAAACGGCTGGGGGAGAAACAGGGAGAGGGCCTGACTGCCAGGAGGAAGCCCCAAGACACTCAGCAAAGGCAGAGGAGGAGGCACACGCACTCCAGGCCTGCAGCACGCCACCCGGCCCACAGGCTCGAGCCTGTGTCCCCGCGTCTGCTCACCTGACAGGGTGCCGGACAAGGCGGCATCCAGTGTGGACACCTGGAAGAGCCTCAGAGCCTCCTCCACGTCCGCCTCGGTGGCGAAGGGCTGCAGCTTCATCTTGCTCAGGGCCTCGGCGATGCGCACGATGGCCTCCAGCTGCCTGTGGGGAGCAACAGGCTGCCAGGCCGGCCGCGGCTCACCGCCCCTCCCCTGCCCCACCCCACCACGGGGAGGTGCCTGCCCAGCAGGATGACAGAGGAGACTGCTGGCTGTCCCCACGGCTCGTCTCCTTTCCCTCCTTAGTAATGGGACCCCAATTTCTATGCCAGCACCTGGCGCCCAGCTAGGAAACATTTCCCAGGTACGTCTGGGTGGCTAAGGTGTGGCCCATAAGTGGTAAGTCCAAACGTCATGTGGAAATTTGAGGAAGTGCCTTAAAGGCTGGACTCTTCCTTTCCTTCCTCTCCTGCTGCCTGGAATGCGCTGGAATGAAGTTCCAGCAGCCGTCTTGGACGATGAGGACAGGGGCAAGCCTCAAGGAGCCCAGGCTGCTGTCTGAGGAACCATCACTCTGGTCCCAACCAGCTCCCCTCGGACATTGTTACATAAGAGAGAAATAAACTTGCCGTTTACTTAAGCTACTTGACCTGGGTTTTTCGTTACATACAGCCAAAGCCACTCCTAACTATACCGTGCTCGAGGCAGGATTCAACCCAGGCAGGTCCAGCCCCCACCACTCCACTGTGTAAACTCACAAGAAGGAGACAAGCTAAGGAAACTGAGGCCCGGAGAAGGAAAGCAATTTCCCTGCGGTCACATAGGGGCACCGGGCAGGGACCCAGGTCTCTTGGTTCCCAGGCGTGGAGCCTTCCCTCACCCTCATGCTTTCCCCCCGTGGCAGAAGCCAGACAGAAATCAGAAAGGAGGGTTCCGGGTTTTCCCAGCCTTAAACAAACCAACAATACAGATGAGCAGGAATACTACCGTCTACACTCCAAAAGGATGACTCCTGCCCAGCAGGTGGCGCCATGGCCTGCTGTGCTGGCGGCAGCCCTGCCCCAGGCACGGGTTCACCCTGCTATGTGAGGCCGGGACGCCCCTAGCCCTGCGGCCACTCACCGCACGGTGATGGGGATGCTGGAGCGGCGGTCGCTGTCCCTCTCGTGCTGGCGGGCCCCGCTCCGCATGATGATGTAGCGGTTCTTCAGCTTCTCTGCAGCCTCTGCTGACAGCCGGGGGCCACACCTCCTGCAGGATGGGGAGCAGCTGCCGTGAGGCGGGCAAGGAGTCCTGGGGCGCCCACCCTGGCTCCCGGCCCTCTGCCAGCCCGCAGACATGTGCTTTCCCAGCACTCCACAGCTGCCTGCTTCCCCGTGACGACTCCATCTTAGCGTCATCTGGGCTATGGGCAGGCGCCACGGAGAGCCACACCAGGAGAGGAAAAAAGGCGCCTCTGTCGGCAACCAGGTGGAAGAAAGCCAGGCCCTCTGCGGGGGTGAAAATCGTGCCTCCTGACTGTCGGATGAGGAGCCGGGCATTGCCCCATACACAGCGCCTAACGATGGCACCATCACCCAGCCCACGGCCCACTGATGGCCGCCCCAGCACACCTCCACCCCAACACATCCGGGGACGTGATGCACAATGACACCCACAGGAGGCTCGGCAGAGACTGCTGTCCAGGAGCAGGGGAGCACATCAGACTGTCCCGGGAGGGCGGAGATCTACCCCATCCTGTCCCCTCCATCACCCCACAGCTGACCGACAGTCACTGCTTCAGGGGAGCCTTAGATCACCTCACCCAACGCCCAGCCTGAGGCCAGAGTGAGGCAGGACGCTCCCCAAGGCCACCGGGAATGCTGCATCCAGGGAGGACTAGAATCCAGGGCTCTCAGACTCACACCTGAGGACCTGAGCCTCTGAGGATGAGACCACAGCGAGCTCGGAACCACAAGGAAGACCCAGGAACCGCTGGGCACCACACACCCAGCACCCCGGTGGAGGTGACGAGTTAGGGACCCACACAACTGCAGGCTTCACCCCCACGGGAGGGGCTCATAATGGGGAGAAGAGGGTAGAGCCAGGATCTGAACCCAGGCACAGGGCCCCAGAGGCTGAGCTTTTAGCCACTGTGCCGAGATGCTTGACAGACACCTTGGCTGTTTCTTATCAGAGCTAAAACCCAAGGGTGGAGAACCCTGGACAAGCGACTTAACCTCTCTTTGCCTCAGCTTCCCCATCTGCAAAGTGGAGTACTAACACCCCAACCTCGCAGGTTCTGGGGGAGGGCCAGAGTTCATTTACACACAGAACACTAGTGACACCTGGCACAGAATAAGTACCACCATCAGCAACCTGTGAGCGGGAAGGAATAAGGGCGCAGCTGCCACCTGCCTAGCGCTGAGCTGGTGCAGACACGCCATGTGATGCCTACAAAACCCCAGGAGGCGTCAACCCAGGAGAGCAAAGCTCCGAGGTCAACGGACTCGCTCCAGGTCACAGAATGGGTGCGGGCGTCACCCAGAGCCCACGGCCAAATTGCCCTGCCTCCCCGCACAGGGGTCAAGCTGGTCTTCAAGACCATCGTCAGCCTATGCCCTCATTTTGGAGATGGGGAAACTGAGGCCAAGAGCCACTGAGTAACCTGGGCAAAGTCAGAAAGTGGCAGATCAGGGTCAGCAGAACTAAAACCCCAGGAAGGGCCTCATCTCAGGTCTCCTGCGCGAGGAACAGGCCTGGGGGACAGGTTCTCTCCCACCCCAGGGGAGCCAGACCACCCCACTCCCAGGGGCCTGCATCCAGACTCACGCTCGGCAGTACGCGATGAACTTCTTCAGCTTGGTCAGGTCGATCTCGCCCTCCACTGCCTGGGTCTGTGTCAGCGCACTCACATGCAGAGTGATGACGTGTTTGGCCAGCATCTGGGGGCAGAGGGGACACCGGGTCAGCCTGCAGGCCCTCCCGAGCCTGGGTCTCAACACACGGGTTGAGTAGTCAGGGAGGGAAGAGCTGGCAGAGGTGGAACTAACGGAAAACACGAGGCCCCCTCTTTCCTTTTAGCTGATACGACAAAATCCCAGAGCAGCCAGAGCCTTCTCTGGCACAGGGAGCGGCTGCCCGAGACCCGCCCTCCACAGGAGGCAGGGCAGAGCAGCAGGGACGGGGGGAGCCCCGCCGTCACCAAGGCCAGGAGCCGGGGGGGGGCCTCAGACCTCCACGCTGGACGTTCCCAAGACGGCAGTTCTACTACTTGCAACCAAGGTCAACTCCGCCGTTTCATATATAAGGGACTGAGGCCCACGGAGAGAGGGGCTCACCCCAAATCACACTGTGTATCCCTCACAGGAGGAACCCAGACCCCTGGTTCAGTGCTCTCTGGGGTCCACAACCACCGCCTCCTCGGCTGCCCACTTACGGGCTGGACCTAATGGTCTGGACTTCGGGCCAAGCCTCTCGTTCACCCTCCCTCAGAACTGTGGGCCTGGCTGGAGTCCAGCCCTACGCACCACATCCCTCTCCTCGTTGTGCTCGTCCTTGACGATGAAGATCATGTCGAAGCGGGACAGGATGGTGGGCATGAAGTCGATGTTGTCCTCCCCCTTCGTCTCATCCCAGCGGCCGAACACGGAGTTGGCAGCAGCCAGGACGGAGCAGCGGGAGTTGAGGGTGGTGGTGATCCCGGCCTGAGGAGGAGTGGGAGGAGGAGACCATGCAGAACCCCAGGACACACTCACACACGCCACTCCAGGGCTGCTGCTGCTGCCAGCAGAGGCTGGAGCAAATGGACTGGGTGGGGCCACTGGGAGCAGCCTGAGGATGGGGCCCCTGCCTCCCCTCCCAGCACCCTGGCACCATGGGCTCACCAGGGAGGGCCACTCACCTTGGCAATAGAGATGGTCTGCTGCTCCATGGCCTCGTGGATGGCCACACGGTCGTCTTCTCGCATCTCCACGGGGGAGAGAAACGTCCATCAGACCCAGGTGCAGGGGACGGGAGCAGTACAGTTCCCAGGCCCCACTCCATGCCAGGCCGACGGCAGAGACTGGGTCACTTCTCATCACAGTGACAACATGGGGGTTCAGCCCCTCTCTCCCCACTCCAGGAGAAGTTAAGCTACTTCCCAAAGTCACTCTGTAGTGACAGGCCTGGGGACTCAACATGAGCCTCCAAGTCGGAGGCAGTGTCTGCTGTCCGAGCACAGAGGGCCACAGCCCAGCCACACCACCACCAGGAGCCCCCAGCTTTCAGCCTCACCTTGTCAAATTCGTCGATGCAGACGACGCCGCCATCGGCCAGGACCATGGCCCCGCCCTCCATGATGAAGTTGCGGGACGAGGGGTCCCTCATCACCGAGGCTGTCAGGCCCGCCGCACTGCTGCCTTTCCCAGACGTGTACACCTGGGGGCGGGGATGGGGCCAGTGTCAGGGCCCCACACAGCTCCAGCTCCTCGCTCTGACCCAAGTCAAGGGGTCCAGAGAGCTGTGGTTCACCTAAGGTCACAAAGCTGGCTACAGAGCACAGAACAGATCTCAGGGCTCCTCCCTCCAGATGGGGAGGCCGCCCCAGCCCGGCCTAAAAGCTCTCCCCGGGGGGGCGTTCCCCGGCATCGCTCAGCGGAGCTCCGGGAAGCAGCTCTTAGGAGCCCAGCTCACAGAGGAGCAAACTGAGGCCCAGGGGCCAGGTGGCCCTAGGGCTGGGATGACTCCCGACTCCCAGGAAAAGGCTTCCCCACCCGAGTCCCCTGTCATCTTGTATAGACAGCGTGCCACATGCTGCCACAGAGGCCTAGAAGTGTGGCAAATCCCAACTGAGCTGTGCTCAAGCGTAAAAGACACACGGGTTTCTAATTTAGTGCTAAAAAGAATGTTAAGTATCTCACTAATATTTTTCTATATTAAGCTACACGCTGAAATAATATTTGAGATATACTGAGTTAAATGAATATTACTAGGATGAAGTTATTAACCTTTTACAACTTTAATGCAGCTACTACAAATTTCTAAACTACACATGTGGCTCACGATGTCACAGGACATTGGCTCACTTCCTCTCTCTCCAGAGACCACCTCCCACCTGCACATCCCTCACCCCGCTCCGATGCCCCAGACCCCCTTACCACAGCACAGAGGACCCAGCCCACGGACACGCGGGTTCCAATCCCCGTGCTGCACTTACTGGCTGTGGGCCCTCGGGCAAGACACCTAGCTACTCCATACCCATCTCCTCATCCCTAAACGGGCCACAGCACCCCCGCACAGAGCTGAGCCTGAAACGAGAGACTGCACGCAAAGACTTCATGCAGCTCCCGGCCACGAGCTCCCCTGCAACTGTCGTCACTATTATGACTAGGAGGATGGGTAAACTGAGGCTCAGAATTAGGTGACCTGCTTAAGGTCCGCAGCCAACTACTGGCCAGCTGGGACCCCAGCCCACCCTGCCTCAGGGCAGCGCTCCACCCGCCACCCCAAACCTGAACACACCCATCACTTCCCTTCCTCTGGGCCACCTGACCACAGCCGAGAGGACTGAGAAAGAGATCCCGGGTGGCCTGCCCTGCGGCCACCCGCCCTGCTTGGGCAGCAAGAACAGCCCGTCCGGGCACTCACCCCGATGGGAGAGCACTTCTCCACAAACTTCAGCAGCTGGGACTTGGCCGTCCCCGGGTCCCCCAGCATCAGCAGGTTAATGTCTCCTCGGCGAGTGAGTCCGTCAGGGAGCCTGGGGGAGGACAGGCAGGTGGTGAGGGGTAAGAATCCACGAAGAGCTGGGACTCAGGCTGGTCACAACGCAGGCTGGCCGTCAGCCCCCCCGACCTGTCACGAGCCTCCAGGCAGGCGGGAAGGCAGGGGCTCTGGGCTGAGACTCATGTTCACAGCCAGCTAAGGATGGGGACACGGCCTGCCGCCCAGGGAGGGGAGGGTCAAAGGAAACGGCACTTCGGCTGGGCTGCGGCACACAGTGAGCATCTGAACGTCCCTCGCAGCTGGAAGAGCGGGAGCCACCAGCAGACTACGTACAGTACAGTGGAACAGGCACCACAGGACAAGCTCCTGGCCCTACAAGTGCCTGTGACCCAGTCCCTTTAGCTCTCGGTGCCTCAATTTCCTCATCTATAAAATGGGCAGGGGCCAGCTCCGTGGCACAGTGGTTAAGTTCACATGCTCCACTTTAGCGGCCCAGGTTCACAGGTTCAGATTCCACACATGAACCTACACCATTCGTCAGCCATGCTGTGGTGACATCCCACATATGAAGTGGTGAAGACTGGCACAGATGTTAGCTCAGAGCTAATCTTCCTCAGCAAAAAAAGAGGAAGATTGGCAACAGATGTTAGTTTAGGGCTAATCTTCCTCAGCAAAAAAAAAAAGTGGGGAGGCTTGATGGTAACTTTCTCACAGAGTTAATTTGAGGACTGACTGGGTTTCAGACACATGAAAGCACTTACCAGAAGCCTTGGCGCATGGTAAGAGCTCAGTAAATAACAGCTGCTGATAATATTTATTACTTTCTACACCTCTATTATTTTATCGTTTCAGAAGGACATATGACGTCCTTTGAAAGTCAGGTTTTTCACCTGTCTTATTCACGTGGAACCTTGGGTTCAGAGATGTCTCTCGTCCAAGGTCACACAATAAATAAGTGGCACAGCAGAGACTGAATCTCGGTCCATGCTCCGAGCCCAGAGCTCTCCCCACTGCACCTGCCAGGTACGCCCAAGGCCACCCCCGAGCCAGGGTCGGGGGACCTCTCTGAGTCAAGAGCATGGACCGGCCACCAGCCAGCTCACAGCAAGTCCAGGAGCTGGGAAAGGTGCCTGGGAGTAGCAGGCAGGGTGGAGGGTCCTAGGAACACGGAAAGAGCATTCCAGTCCTGACCATCAGGCGCTGTTGTCCTATGGGCCAAGTTACCCATCCTCTCCCCAGACGCAGGGGCGGGGGGAGTGTGCTGCATCCCCACCTCTTGCGGGAACCCCCAAAGAGCAGGCAGGCAATGGCCTTCTTCATGTCTGTGCCCCCGAAGATGGAGGGGGCGATGCTCTTGGAGATGACCTCGTAGACGTTGGGGAGGGTGGCCAGGCGCCGGAACTCCTCCTCCTCCTGCGGGGTCACGGCACCGGCAAAGCTGCGGCCTGGGTGGGCAGGGGGGGAAGGTGCACGAGCGCTGTGTGAGTGAGCACCCGCTGCAGCCCCCGGCCCGGCCTGGTCCTGGCTCAGGGCCTCCCAGGCGGCAGGGCCCTGAGAGCCAGGGCAGCACAAGCGTCAGTCTGAGCCAACAGAGACCCCAGTCCTCCCCTCAGGAGGGACCTGTGTGTTCTGGGCCCAGTGAGTCAGGGGAAGAGCAGTGTGTGGGGGTGGGGGTCTGAGGAGCCAGAGGCCAGACGGTGGATGCCCTCGGGGACCACAGGGAAGTGTCCATCGTGCCGGGGGGTGGAGCACCCTCTCAGCCGAGGAGTGATGTGGTGACTGGTTACGACACCAGTCACCTGGCTGCTATGCAGCACACGGCACTGAGGGGCCAGGGTGGGGACGATGAGACCAGGGCGGAGGCCCAACAGTAACCCAGGGGAAGGATGACGGGGCTCGGCTCCGGTGCAGCACAGCCTCTTGACCAGGCCAGGCCTCAAAGCCAACTCACCAGAGCCGTCTGTGTCCACCTGGATGCCCAGGACACGGATGTAGGAGCTCCGGATGCCCACGCCCACCCTGTCTCGGCCCCTGCTGGAGGTCAGCCCAAACTTCTTGATGGAGTAGATGCCCATGATGGTGACCCTGTTCCCAGGGACGACCTTGTCACACAGGTACCTGAGAGGACAGGGAGGAAGGAGAAAAGAAGGTGAGAGCCCGATGGGGACAGCGCACCCTTGACTCCAGCCACCTCGTCACACTCGTGGACCCCTCAGCATTTCCCCCAGAGGCCTCACGCCCTGAGCCTGCTCCAGACCTCTCCATCCCCACAAGGCCCAGACAACGGGTCCCCCTCCCTCATCACAACGCACCCCACACTTGGGTGGCTCAGCTGCCCGGAGGATGGTGCTGCCGGTCCGAGGTCACGGCGGTAGCCCGACCCTTCCACTGCCATCAAGAGCTCGTTTGTTACGTTGGCCGGGGTCAGAGGGCTGGCCCACCCCAGCCCTTCAGAAGCCCCATCTGCATCTTATCTTAGCTGCTGCCATCTCAGGGAAGCATTGCTCCTCCTGCCCTCCCAACCTCCCTGCGAGGGCCACTCCCCAGCTGCCTCTTCATGGCTCCATGAGTTCAGCCAAGTCATTTTGCCTCTGGCCTTTCATTTCCTCTTTTAAAAAATAAGATCTTGAAACAAGAAGTCTCCAGGTCCCACCAGCAAGAACGAGTGTGGCGTGGAGGGGACACTGGGTCACATGTCTGCACTCTGACACACAGAAGCTGTGCGACCTCAAAGACGTCACTGCACCTCTCTGAGCCTGGGGAAGACAATAAAGTGATCTGACCTGTCTCGACTTTTCATGGGATCAAGTGAGGTAACAGACACCAAAGTGCTTTCCACATCAGAAAGAGTCACGTCCCATAAAGGCCCATCTCGGCCATGTTAATGTTCTATGAGAGGATTCCACGACTCCTCTCTCCCCACACCCCACTTCCTAAGCTTTGCGGATCGCAGAGCACTTGGAGAATAATCTAACATACACCAAACATTAGTTTGTATTGAGGAACTGTGCTCAACACTTAACACGCATCTTAAAATTTAATCTCACAGCAGCCAACAAGAGATGAAGGACTGTCTTTGTCCCCATTTTACTGATAAGGAACTGCAGCTCAGCAACTCATGTAATCGCTCAGCAACTCATGTAATCGCTCAGCAATTCATGTAATCGCTCAGCAATCTGACTTCTACACGTTCTACTGCCACTGACGAAGCTGTGGCAAGCCGTGTATCTGCTCCTCAGAGAAATGCACACACACAGAACACCTGCATGCAATGCGAGAGCATGCAGGCCAAGGTTCAGAACCCTGGTCAACATCTCCAAGCTCCTCCCAGGCCACTGGGAGGGCACAGCCCCAGCCCGGCGCCCTCTCCCCATTTCCACTCGCTCAGCAAAATCCAAGGAGGAATCTGAACAGGAAGACTAGGGCGGGACGGGGCGTCAGGCGGGAAGGGGCTCTCCCAGCAGCTGGCTCTCCAGCTCTGCCACTTGGGGCCTTCTGGGCCTAAGAGGGCTGGAGAGACTCTCCCAGGAGAACAGAGGCTCGAGGCCCAGCTCCTCCACTCACTGAGTCAGTTACACGTCCTTACCCACAAAATAGGGGCTGCGTGCCCTGCACATCATGGGAGTCGGGATGAGAGCAAGCGTTCCGGGAACAGCCACTCTCTCCCCTCACCACGCTGGATGGTCCAGAGCTGGGCACACGGCCCTCACCCCTGCCCTCACCGGTCGCAGTAGAGCTGCATGTGTCTGGGCATCTCGCCGTGGGGCACGGCGTCCGGCAGCTCCTGCAGCTTCAGGGTCTGGAAGTCCACGCACTTGCACTTGTCCGGCATGATGAAGTACGGGTCCAGGGGGCACTTGGGGCGCCCGGCCTGATCCCTGTATGGGGGGAGGAGACAGGGTCACTGGAGAACCCCAAGCCCAGGGGGCCCATCCCAGGAGCCAGCGACAGGACGTGGCCAGCAGTGAGTTCAGAGTCTCCGGGACCAGCTGGGAGAGGAGGGCAGCCCTGTGCGGGACCACACGCTGGATCAGGACGGGAGACCTGCTCCAGGCCTGGCTCTTCCATGAACTTGCCGGGAGGCAGAGGAGTCACACAACCAGCCCCTTCGCAGGGCCTCAGTGTCCCCAGAGGTAAAGGGGCCAGATCGCCAGCAACTGTACGAAACCCCCACTCAAACCCCAGGATCTCTGGGGAGGTCTGGGCACTTCGGGACCCTTCTCAGGGTCAAGGCCTCTACAAACCTCTACATCTACATAATGACATTATTATCCAACTATTACAGCAAAGCACCTACTACGTGCACTATCCCAGGTGCCGAGGGCACAGCAGTGAACTAAAGTCCTTGCTCTCACGGAACTCAAGTTCTAGGCAGGGGACTGAGAAACCAAACCCGCAAATAACCACATGACAGGACAGGGCCTCACCGTCAAGGAGACAGAGAAGGGGGTGAGCGGGCGCGGCACCAAGCATGAGATGGAGGGTCGGCGCCGGCACCTCTGTGAGCTGCTGCCTGAGGAGAAAGCTGGCGGAAGACCAGAGGCCTCAGACAGTAGAGCAGGGAGGAAGAATGTTCTGGGCCGAGGAACGAGCAAGTTCCAAGAGCCTGTGACTGGAGTGTGCTCAGTGTATCCAGGAATAGGAGGGGGCAGCGAGGCTGGTCTAGAGGGAGCCGGGAGCAGCCCGCGGAGGGCAGCGCAGGCCGCAACAGGACTGGACTTTGGGTGAGGTGGGACGACTGGATGGGCTGCAGTGGAAAGGGTCACCTGGCTGCTGGGTGGAGGGCAGATGGAGGTGAGGGAGGAGGGGTCTGCACCGTTCCAGGGGAATGACAACAGCATGGAGCAAAGCAGACACGCCGAAGGAGGGAAGAAATGGTCCGATTCTCTACACAGAAACCGCAAGGCAGAGCCGAAAGGATGCAAGAGGGAAAGGAACATTATGAGACCAAGGATTTGGGCCCCAACACTGAAAAAGATGGCATTTCATTTATGGTGGCAGTGGTGGGGGTGGAGGGGATGAGGAGCACGGCAGAGGGGTAGATCCAGGGATGGGACAGAATCAGTTCAGTGTGACGCATTCAAGTCTGCAAGGCCCATCAGACACCCTTGCGGGCGTCTGCAGGCAGCCAGATCTGAGTCCAGAGTTCAGTGGAAACCCACATCCAAACATCCTCTGCACACGGACAGGGCTGAAGCCTGAGATCACGAGGAGGGAGTGCAGAACAGAGAAGTGTGGCTGAGCCCTGGGGCCCCACAAGCAGCAGAGCAGAGGGTCAGGATGCTGGGCAGGAAGCGGCAGAGGAGGAGAAGAGGCAGCCAGCGAGGGCGGGTCTCTAGAGCGGGGCAGCAGGCCTGGCCTGTGAGGGGCCAGATAGTAAATATTTCTGGTTTTGAGGGCAGAGGCCAGCCTGTGTAGCGCTAAGGCGGTCATGGGCAATATGTAAATGAACCAGCATGGCCCTGTTCCCGGGCCCTCTGGATCTGGCCCAGCAAGTCAGTTTGCTTTAGAAGACTCCAGATAGACCCATTCCCCTGAACTGCTGTTCCCTCCCAACCCTGGGTTCCCTGCAAAGGTCGTCTAGGCGCCCAGTTGGGGCAGAACTCCCCAGTGTAGAGGGACAGCACAACGGGTCACAGCCCTGAGCCCCAGGGCGCCAGCTCCGTGCCTCTCCCACTGGCACACCACGGCCCCAGCCCTCCCGCTGCGGGTGGTGCCACTTGCATCCTCATCCTGCTCATCTCCACCCAGCTGTCACCTCCCGCGACCCCTCGGGGCGCTCAGACCCACTCACGAGTTGCACTTCCTGGGCAGGGCGTAGCCCTCCAGGCCAGGGCGCATGGCAATGTTGGTGAGGGTGCTGCGGCACGAGCGGCACTGGATGGAGATGCGGGTGGCCTTGGCGCGGACCCCAGACGCCGCAATGATGATGCCCGGGATCTTCACCAGGTGCGACATCATGTCCGACTGCAACAGAGCATGGGGAGGGTGGCTGGTAAAGGGAGCTGGGGACCCCGAGACTACGTACAAAGATCTGTTTTAACGCCTACTGAAGGATTTAGCGATAAAATGGTTAAGTCTGTAATCGACTTTAAAATACTTCAGCAAAAAAAAAAAGGAGAAAGCAAATAAGGCAAAGTGTTAACCACTGTTAAATCCAGGTGAAGGTATATGGGATTCAGCACTCTATTCTCTCCACTTTCATGCATGTAATTTCTTATAATAAAAACCAAAAAAACAAGAGAAGTTCCTTTCACCGTCTTTTCTTCCCACTCCCAGCAGGTTTTCAGGGACAGACAGGCAGGCTACTGGTTCGTGCTGATGCCCCCTTGGAAGCCCGGGAGACGAGGAGGGGAGAAGGAAGAGGGAACAGAGGAAGGAGGCCGGCCCGCCTCTGGGAACTGAGGCCAGAGCCACCTGTGCCTGCCACGGCCCGGGGCCACCGGAACTGTCGGGAAATCAAGGAGCAGGCTTTCTGGAAAGCAATCGACAAAGCTGCGGTATCCTGCACTCCCGAATCCCAGCGTTGGAAAGGACGAGGTTGCCTTAGCCCCTCTGAGCAGTCCCTGATGAGCGAACCTTCTAGAAAGGGCTCCTCCTCTATTACAGAAACCCATCACCCGAACCAGCTATTCACTGCGTTCTCCAATGAGTCTGAGACTCGGAAGCTTGTCCCTGGGTGGGGCTGAGGCTCGCCTCTGGTGAAACAGCTGCCCCCACACAAGTCCAATGCCACCTCCACGGACAAGCAAAACATGTGACACTCAGTTTGGTTCCAAACATGGTCCCAGAGCCCCTCCCTGGTGCTGGGAATACAGAGATGAAGCCTCCAGAGTCCACAGCCTCGAGTCCACAGTGCGGCGTCTGGGACAGGCCTCCCACCGTGCTAACCAAGGCAGGCCTGATACGGTGCGGGGCCTGGAGCGAGGACCAGAGCACAGCCCTCTGGGTGCAGCGCACGGTGGAGGGGAGTGATGTTAGCTGAGTGGGTGCCATCTGGGCAGCACCGTAGTGTTCACAGCACAGCCACGTGCATCATTTCATCTCATTCGCACAACCTTATGACAGAACCACCACCGTCATCCCCGTCACTCACTGCTCTCCTGGCTTCCACTCTGCCTGTTTTACAAGTTCTCCTTCCACACAGCAGCCCAAGATCTTTCAAAAATACAATCAGCCCGTTCTCCTACTTAGACCTCCACTGGTTTCCTACTGTGCTTCGAGGAAAATCTAAGCTCCCTTCCACAGCTGGAGAGGCCCTAGCCTGGCCTCCGCCCCCTCCCTCCTTCCTTCCCCAAGCCTCACTCCTTGGGGTCGGCCACGCTAGCTTCTGCCTGTCCCTTGAAACATCCCCCAGTGCCTCTGCACCTGCTCCTCCTTGAGCCTGGAGTGCTCCTCTCGCAGGCTGTCACACAGCTGGCGTTCGCTCCAACATTACTTCCTCAGAGGCCTTCTCCCACCTCCCTCGGCCACTGTCACGTTGCCCCCACTTTCTTTTCTTTTCTCCGTGATGCGCCTCACCGTACCTGAAACCATCTCAATGCTCCTTGTCCGTTTCTCCCCCTGTAAGCTCCATGGGGACAACTGGCCCTTTACACTGAGGGTCTCGCCCAGCTCCTGGAGCATAAGAGCCACTCCGGAATTATGTGTAGAATAAAACGGATAAAGGACTGGACGACAGCCTGGCTCTGCCAACCTCCCCTGCTTCCTCATCGGTCAGCAGCCACGCTAGCTGCCTTTCAACACGGCCTTGAACTTGCTGCCCTCCTCACCTCTCAGGCTATGCACTAGACATACCTGCCCCCCGACCTCCCCAGAATGCTCTCCCTGAGCTGTGTGCATGCTGCTCGTTCTCAACCTCAGATCTCCACGCGGGTGTCACCTCCTCAAGGATGCCATCTGTCATTTCAGAAGGGCCCCCACACGTTCTCATCACCCTCTCGATTTCTTCCATCGCACTTACAATCTTCCAAAACTATCTTGGGCGGTGCTGACTGGTTTACTCATTCTCCCCCCAGTGGCCAGAAGCTCCTCCAGGACAGGAGCTTGTCCTTCAGTTCACTGTTGTTTCTCCAGGACCCAAATCAATATCTCACCCCCAGGAGCTCAGTAAACACTTGTCCAATGAGTCAATTTTACAGAGGAGGAAACAGGCTCAGAAAGGTCGAGTGAGTGGCTCGGGATCACACAGCTGGCATCCAGGTGTGCCAGTCTCCAAAGGTCCTCTGCACCATGCAGCTGCCTCTGCACCCTCCGACCGGCCTCTAAGTGGACCCACCTTCAGGCTCCGAATGTTGGCCGGGCTGGCATCCGACCTGAGCATGACCTGGATGTCCTGGAGCACCTCCTCGCCACTGGGCCGGGGCCGAGTCACCTCATCAGCCACCTCCTTGGCAGCTTCCTCCAGCTAGAGAGGAGGAAGGGGACAGGCCGTTAATGATCAGAGCAAGACCAGCCCTGGGGGCTCACGGACGGGGTCCCACTCACCAGCTGCAAGTGCTCAGCCGGCTGCTTGTACAAGTAGTCGGCCAGGTCCTCGTCGAAGCTGGCCAGGTCTTCCATCTCCACCTCGATCCAGTACTCCCCCAGATTGTAATGCCGCTTGAGTTCATCCCTGGAGGGGGCAGGGGGCGGGGTGGGGGCGGGGAAGGGTGCAGAGGAGACCAACGCTGCCTGAGGTGCACCTGCACCCCGAATGTGCCCACACAGTGGCCACCACGGCCCCCCACTCCTCTCAAACACACATCGCATCCCAGGGGGCTCTGTTATTTGATGCTGCAGAGGTCCCCCACTGCCGCCAGAGCCATCCTCACAGAAGCGGTCCAGGAGGCAGGCAGAGGATGTTTCATGGCTCAAAGACAGGGTTCCGCGCACAGGTCAGCTTGGGACCCTCTCACAGCAAACCGGCTCTTCCACTACAGGACTCGGAGCCTTTAACTCTCTCGGGGACGAACAAGGCACCCGAATCCAACTTGGAGACTGAAGGCAGCAGAGACCGTGTCTGTAGATCCTTTTTACAGAGCATCCCATGGGACTACTGTCCCAAAGTCACATCTGGGGACGACTGACCTACGCAGGGGCTGCTCCTCAGCTGCATCCCCTCCTACCTTACGTCGGGGAGCCCCTTGCTATCACAGGCCACCCCACACCTCTGCCCACGCACACAACCGCTCCCCTCTGGAATGCCTCCCTCACCTGAACTCTTCTATCTGCTCAAGGGTCACCCGAACTTGGGCTCCCCTGGAAGCCCTCCCTAACTCCTCTCTTACATTCCTCCTTTGAAGGGACTAACAGCCTGTAATCTCTTTGTTGGTCTCTATGCCTCGCTCCTGCTGACGTGTGCGCTTCTTGAGGGCAAGTGGTATGAATCTTTTCATCTTTGCACCTCAACACCCAACACGGTGTCTGACACATGGGTGGTCCACGTCAGCGGGTGCATGACTAAGCGGAGGTGGGAGCAGCTGTGCCCATTTTACTGACAAAGGAACAGAGGCCCAGGGGGACTGTCCCTTAGAAGTCACCGGATAATAACCAGTCAGCCCCAAGCCTGGACCTGCAAACTCACTTTCTCTGCATCGGAAGGGCCTAGGAGGATTGGGCATGTGTCACAGGTTGTACGCTGACCCGAAAGCAGGACCCTCCCAGCGCATTCAGCCCCACAGCCTGGCACCTGGAACAGTGCCTGGCCTGGCACAAGCAGCAGGTGTTCAACCCACAGAAGTTACAAGATCGGGATCCGGGAACCATCCATCCTAACTACCACCTTCCCCTCTGGCACCCGCAGTGAACTTGAGCTTACGGACATGACATGCACGGACAGGCCCGAAAAGGAACCAAAAGGGTCCAGTGGCTCTGGCTGACTTCTTAGCAGCCCGCCCAACAGGTGACTCGCTCAAACGTCAACCCCAGGGACACAACGTGCAACGCACAGCCGCGGGCGCACCTGTACTTGAAAGTGAAGCCGGTGCGGTCGGTGCCCACGCGGTACTGCCGCAGGAACTCCTTGAAGCGCCTCTGCAGCTGCGACTTGCGGGCCTGCCCGTCGTCGGCCGCCGCATCGCCCCCGAAGCTGTCGCTGTAGAAGATGCCGGGGTCGTCGAAGCCCGACATGACCGCACCTGGCGCGGGGACAGAGTGCTGCAGCGGGCGCGCGGCCTCCCTGCGTTGCGACGCCGGCTCCTCGGCTACGGGCGCTCCCCCGACGCGACCCCAGCTCTCCCAGGAGCAACCCCGCCCGCCCCGACCGCGCCCCCAAACGCAGGGCCCGCCGACCCCCGCGAGGCGGCCCCGGGGTCCCCGCCGCCCGGGCGCCGCGGCCTCACCTATCCCTTCTCTCACTCCGCCGCCCCACGCTACGCCGCCGACTTTCGCGGGAAAAGCGAGACTCCGCCTCCGCCAGCCGCGGCCGCCGCGCCCTCATTGGTTCACCGGGGCTCCGCAGCCAGCGATTGGGCGCGGCCGCCGAAGCGGATTGGCTGCGGGGCGCATGACGTCATCCAGACCTCCTTCCGGGCTCCATTTTGTAGGCCGGACAGTTTGGCGCGAAACTTCTGAAGGGGGAAGAGGCGGCGGCGCGGGGTGAGGCGGGGCGGGCGCAAAGATGGCGGCGGGGCGGGCCGGGGACCCTAGTAAAAGTCTCCTGGGACAGCGGCCCCTTTCCGAGCCTGGGGTGCAAGCACTTGGGGTTTCGAAGCCGTAGGTCCGCGAGCAGCGCGCGCATGCGCAGTGTGGGCCCGCGCCGCTACACACCCGCCCGCCCCCGCCCGGGTCCTCTCCCGGTCCCATGCTCTCCCAAAACACCGAGGTTTGTCGGAAAAAAGTCACTTCGGGTCTCCCTAACAGCTCTGGGCGTTAAAATCATCCAAGACTTGGGACTCAAGGGATGTCTTCTTAGACCCAAGTGCTGGTTGTTTTTTTTTAATTATAGCAGAGTTTTCATTATTTGGCAGTGCCTAAAATTTGCGAAAGTTCACGGCCGGATCCCCAAGCTACCTTGAAAAACGGGAAGATTTGGCGAAACGACGCGTTCACTCCCCTGCCCACCCCCAAAGGAGCCGGAAAGGGCGTTTTATTCTTTGCCACGTGCACATGTAGCTTTCGGGGTTCGAAATGCGTGTGTTTGCGGCGTGTGAAGACGGTCTCAAGTGCGCCCGAACCTGGCTCTGCTCCTCTTCCTCCTCTTCTCGTCTTCCTCTCTGGGTGGTCGCTTAGATTAAACCCAGCCTACTTACAGCCGCTACACTTTCCGCAGTAGGCGCAGAACCCACATTATGGGGCCGTTTCCCGCCCCTTCCTTCCTTCCTTCCTTTGTCACCACCAACAATGAGCCGGGCCCCTGGGAGTCTCCCGGAGCTTTTCCACGATCGGGTTCCAGACTCCTGCCAGGTGTCCAGAATCAGAACCTCTGGGGCAGCCCGAATCCTGGAGTGCCCCCCATGCCACATCGCCGGGGTCTGGTGGCCCCGGGCCTCCCGCCCGCCGTGGGAGGCGGGCGTCTTGTTCTCTTTGCCAGTGAGCAGAAACTCGAGGTGACGCCCAAGGTTCCAGACCTAGTGATGGAGCTGAGGCCGGGGCAGAGGACTTCTGACTCCCAGTCCTTGCACCCCAGCCATATAAGGAAGCCCTGTGTCCCCTGGCGTCCCACCTGCACCTTCAGGGAGGGGTTCTCACTTTCCTGGAGTGGCAGGCGGCATATGTAGTATTTCGGTGGCTTTGTGACTTCCTGGGCTTTTAAGGCTTGAATTTTAGGGTTGGGCAGACCTGGCTGACATCCTTCCTGCCCCTCAGAGTGGTTACCCCTTCGCGAGTTTGCTGTGACGATTGAAGGAGATGACACAGGGGAGGTGGCTCTCTCAGGACAGGAATCACTTAGCAAACATCACAAACCCTGATCTCCATCGTTTCCTAACGGGAGCTAACGTGGTACTGATATCGACCCTGGTATCAGTTTCCCCACATTAAACCCAGCATATATGAGGTTAAAACCAAAACACTCATTCCCTGCTTACTCTCTGGCTTCCTGCCTCCAGAATCCGCTATCCTCCGTGGAGACAGACACCGTCAAGGACAAGCACCTGGACCGTCTCCTCCCCACAAAGAGATACGGGCTGGTGGGAAAGCTGCTGACCAGCAAGGTCACGGGCTCCCTCATCTCTGCAAGTAGTCTCAAGGCCAAAGAGAGGCTGGTGGGAAAGCTCCAACCAGCAAGGCCATATGCTCCCCCTCACCTACCTAAACCCCCAAATAAAAACCCTTCCTTTTAGCTTTTCGGGGAGTTTGGGATTTGAGTGTTAGCTGCCCTCTCTCCTTGCTCAGCACTGTGCAAAAATAAAATTCCTACGTTCTTCCACCACACCTGGTGTCAGAGACTGGCTTGCTTCGCAACGGGTGAGCAAACTCACTTCAGGTTCAGTAACAGTACAGGGTTGGCATCTCGCGTACATCTCATGTGCTTCTCAAGGCGGGAGGTGAGGGGGGTCTCGCCGTGTTCACATCTCAGCGACAGATCTGAGTCCCAGCGAGGCTGAACCTAACCCCCAAGGCAGGGCTACCAGAGGAGCGGGGCTTTGAACCCAGGGTCTCAGGTCTTTCAGATTCACTGTACAGGGCACAAATTTTATCCCGGAATCTGCTCCTTGCAGCCTCGCAGGGCAAGCCCACCCTCGGTAAAGCTGTGTCTCGCATTGAGCAGGGTTCGCCACAAAGATGCGCCACCCTCAGCTTCAAATTCACCCCCCACGTTCTCAGAACAGAGCCCAACGTCCAAAAACAGCTCCCACCACCACCACCCTCCCCTCGTCCCGGGACCCAGCACTCAGGAAACAAGCGAGAAGGTCCGTCCCCCGGGGAACAGAGCCCAAGAAAAACACTCGGAGTTACTATCAGGCAGGGGAGTTTATTATTTCACACGCAAGTTAGAGACCAAGGCCACAGAGCTGTTAAACGCCTCTCTCCCCACCGCACCCCACCCCCCAAAACCCACCCCAGCCCTGCTACAAAAACCTAACAGAACACAACAGAACACCCGGTTCAGGCCAAGCCGGGAACAAAAAGTGGCTCCAACAAAAACAAGACAGTGACGCGAGACACAACATCTTTGCACGTTTACATAAAAACCGCCCTGGCCCAGGGGAGAGCGGTCACGGCATGTCAGGAGACCGTGACCCCAGGGCCTCTGGAGGTTTGGACAGCTGCCACTGCTGGCCATGACTTCTGGGCTCAGCGGGCAGGAACAGGGATGCTGAGGGGCCGGCGAGAGCCCTCGTCCCAATTTAAAGTTCAGGTCATGGGGCCGGCTGTGCTTGTTGGTTGGGGAAGACGCCGCAGACTTCTTCCTTTCCAGAGAGGGAGGGATGCAGGGAGAAGGCGGGGGCCCAACAGCCCCCTATGCCCAAAGGAAGAAGCCAGCAGAGAGATTCTCCTCCAGAGAGAGAGGGCCTTCGGGCGGGCAGAGTTCTCGGCCCCCAGGAGCCAGCAGGCTGGCGTTCACATGGCATAGAGCCCCACGGCAACCGTGGCCACCAGAAAGCTGAGTGTGAGGACCCACCGGAGGAGCGGCACCGGGGAGAGGATGCTGAGTGGGAGCTTCCCCCCGGGAGTCTCTGAGGGCGTAGGGTCTGAAAGAGAAAGGGAGCAGTGTCAACACAGGTGGGTGGGAGGGGGTCTGATGTCACAAGAAAACACAGCAGTACAGTCCCTGCTCAATGCCAGGATCCGGCTAGAACACAAACAGGTAGCCCCCTAGCCACTGCTTGAATACCTCCCAAGACAGGGAGCTCACTACTTCTCCAAGCTGTGCCTTCTTCCATTTTCAGCCAGCCCACATTGTGAGAACGTAGGGGTGCTCCAGGGAACCACACTTCGAGAACTGCCGCATTGGGGCGAAGTCCCCTCACCCCACCAGGTGGCCAGTCCTATTAGGACCAGCCACGTTCCAACGCTCCCAGGCCCAATGTGGCCAACAGAGGGGTCCCACGTGGTCCTGGCACCCGTGGGAAAGCCACAGGGCCAGGTGGGTTCCGGGGACTCCAGGAGCCAAGGCCTAAAGGAACCAGCCAGGCAGACGGCTGAGCCTCACCTCTCCACCCCGCCTCCCAGAGCCACGCACGCGCCCACGGGAGACGGGGCATTTTGCGGAGCATTTTAGAGTTTCTGGAAGTTTCCCAGCTATTCTGCCAACACAGCCACAGCCTCGATAGCTCTCTGAGGCACGTGAGGGAGGGACACACACAGGACAAGACCCGGGGGTTATGTGTCATCCCAGCATCTCAGGGCGGGGTAATAGCCAGAGCAGGCCCTGGGCTCCCTGCCCGACGTCAGGGTCTCTGCTCAGGAACCATTAGAGGGCCCCAAAAGGAACCTATATTAAGAGGGGGGACGGCTTTGCCCAGGACTTCCCAGGGCCCTTTGTGCAAGTCTTCCCTTTTGAGCCAGCGAACTAGAACCAGCTCGACTGCCCTCGATTTCAGGGTTGGGAACACTGTGGTGTGGTGGGGTTACACGGCTTCCCGGGGTCATGCACTGAGGGCTGACCCCAGGCCCTCTTCCCTGCCCCCTCCTTCTCATTTAAAACATTCAAAAGACACAAGGGTCAAGAGACACTGGAGGCAGCCAGGCGGGCCATGTGCCCCTCCTGCAGAGCCCAGGGGAGACGCCGCCCCCGGAGGCCCTCACCTTGCGCCCTGCTGCCGGCCCGCCTGCGGAGCTCCGGGGCCTTCGAGGGGCTCTGGTCCTTGGTGTCCCGGGTCAGCAGCTCCTGCAGCTCCTCAAACAGCTGGAAGACAGAAGACGCACGTGCCTGGCTCAGCAGAGACACAGACTTTCATGGAGGGTTGACAGGGTTTTGATGTTGTTGGTTTTTTAGGGGAATGCAAGGGAGGGGTGTTGTTCCACGGGTGCCTGGACCAGTCTCTTCTGAGGTCCAGGCTGGGAACCGGGAGCCAGAGTGCCTTCAGGTGGGCGGAGGGCGACAGGATTCTACAAAATGTGGGTTAGAAGGGACCTCACCCCCACTCGCAACACGGGCCCCCCCAGCTCCACCCGAGATTCCATCCTTCAAGGCCTTGTCAAAGCCCATCGTCCGCCAGATTTGAGGCACCCGTAGAAAGATGCACCTGCCTCCTGGGCTGGGCTGAGGGGCCCCGGAAGGCAGAGGCTGCACCTGGGGCACCTGCAACCCCTGCAGTGCCAACCCGGCCACACACAAAGGCACACACCACTTCCATGTTGTCACAGGGTGTTGTCAGAGTGTGCTATGACCATGATGCTCACACCCCAATCACAGTAACTGACACTGGAGGGCCGACCCTGTGCCATGCCCTGCGATAGGGACTTGGTGGTATAAACTCATTTAAGCCTGACAACAAACTCTAAGATGTGGGTATTATTACATCCCCATTTTACAGATGGGGAAACTGAGGTACAGAGAGATTAAGGGATTCGCCCAAAGTCACCCAGCCAGTAAGTGGCAGAAGCGGAACCCTAGCTGGAGTCCTTACGCTTCACCGAGACCCTCGGCCCCTCCCCCTGCCATAAAGGAAATGTCCCCGGGAGGAGCAGCTGGGGCAGGCGGCGGTCAGCAGGGCTGCTGGACCCTCACCTGAATGTTGAGCAGGAACGAGGATTTGACCTCTTCGATCACCCTGTGCCTGACCTCGGGGGTCATCTCCAGGGAGTTCATGCGGGAGCGGTACAGCTGCTTGAACTTGGTGGCGCTGACGACGTGGGGGAAGGTGAAGAAGGCCACGCCCTCGCCGGAACTGGGCAGGTCTAGCGCCTTCTGCGCAATCTTCTTGAGGACCTGGCCCCCTGACAGGTCACCCAGGTAGCGGGTGTAGGCGTGGGCCACCAGCAGCTCGGGTTCGGTGCGCCCCACCTCTTGGAGGCGCCGGACGTAGCGCCTGGTGGCCTTCGTGTAGGGGATGGCCTCCTGCCAGCGGGGCCCGTACCAGAAGGCCATGTCCTGCTCCAGGGCGGCCCTGCGGTGCAGCTCCTCTGGGAAGTAGAGGGGGGCATAGACCGGGTTCTCCTTGTTGTCCTCGATTTCCGCCTCCAGGGCCGTGTAGATATGGTACAGGGAGGCCATCAGCAGCTGGAACCAGAGTGGGCGCTCAGACTGCCGCCGAGCCTGAGCACGGCCCCCAGCCCCATCCCCGCTCCCGCCAGGCTGGCCCCTGCCAATCCTCTCCACATGGCGGCCAGAGGGGGGCTTCGCACGAGGAAAACCCAAGCGTGCATTTTCTGAGCCCCAAACCCCGGGATCCCATGGGGTGAAACATGCAGCTTAACTTAATCCTTATAGAAACCCCACAAGGGAGTTGCCACCCCCATTTTACAGAAAAGGGAACTAAGGCTCAGAGAGGGGGTGAGACGCTGAGGTCAAACCAAAGTGGAGTCCAGCCCAGGCCGGGTGGGCCCGGGAGCGGCTGACTGGAAGAGCACCTCTGGCCTTTGCCCTCTGGTGAGGATCTGCAGGGCCGACTCTGCCACCCAAAGGCCCATGCTGAGCCCCGCCCCCTCTGGATGCTGGGCTGGCGGACAGGCCCAGTGCACCTTGGCTCCGGGGAACTCCCGTCACACATTCAGACTCTAGTCTGAGTTTGAAAGAGGACAAAGTTTAGACTTTCCAGTTGAGATGTCCAAGTTACTTCTGAATCATAAATCTTGACAACAGCCCCATTGCTCAATGGGGCAGAAAGCCAGGCGGCCTGGTACAAAACAGCCTGGCACTCTGAGTGTGACAGACCTGATTCTAATGGGGGCTCAGCCAGTCCTCAGCTGTGTGACCGTAGGGAAGCCACTTGCCCTCTCTGGTTCTCAGCTTCCCACCCCAGAGCGGGAGACGGTCTGAGGTCTGTGTGACTCTGCAAGTCAAGCCTCGGTTCCCTCCTCTGAAAACAGGGATAATCTGACCATATCCTAAAGGGGGGCTGAGGGAAGGGTCTAGCAGGATGGGACGGGCAGAGCACTGGGCATCAACAGTGACGTCAGAGGCGTGGTGATAACTGCCACCTCCATCAGCATCCTCTCAGCGAGCACTGGGTGCCCTCGCGGATCTGTGTGCACGCTCTGAACTCAGTGCCTTAGGGGCATGGTCCAAAGTCACCTCCCACCCCGCTGCCCCCAGCCATAGTACAGGGACTGGGCGTGTGTCATCTTTTTGAGGGAGGGAGGAGGATGAGGAAGATGGAGCAAGGCCTGGACCAGGGCCCCGACCCCCGAGAACCGCATCTCCCGTCACGGTGGGCATGGGGCAGGGTCCAAATCGCTGAGGGGAGGGCACCAGGTACTGCTTCCCCGCCCCCACACTCTGGTCCCCCGGCACCTGCCTGGGTGTCAAGTGCTTCCCTTCTATTTGCATGAATTTCACAACCCTGCTGGGAAGTAGCAAAATCAGTGCCCAGCAAAAAGCTGTTGAAATTCCTTTTCACAGAGGCAGGAAAGCTGCCTTAAGGACGGTAGATGAGGTTCCCACAGTCTTAACTGTTAGCAAATGTTTGTGCTCCGGCTGGAACCCACACTGCCCCTTTGCCTTCAGAGGCGGCTTATAATTAGATCAGGAGCATAAAGCTCTGAAATGAGACCAGCCTCAGTTTGATTTTGGCTTTTCTCATTTACTTACTAGCTGTGTGACCTTTTGTTAGTTACTTAAGCTCTCTGAGCCTTTCTTTCCTCATCCTCCATATCAAGGTTGAGGCACAGATTAGAAAGCAAGTGTGTAAAAACACTCAGCACGGACTAGGTGCTCAGTTTATGGCACTACTGCCCCAGCTCCTCCACCACACTACACAACAGGCTGTGAATTTGCTGTGCGAACTTGGGAAAGTCACCTCCCCTCTCTGAGCCTCAAGGTCATCATCCTGTAAAATGATTCCCTTGGACATGCCCATCTGGTCCCTCGGCAGCCCTGGTCCTGATCCCCACTTACACCACTGCCCTGAGCCTTGGGCACACACACCCACACCCGTCATACCCTCCCACACCAGGGCTGGTCCCCCCAGGCCACATACCTTAAAGCCATCTCGGGTCACCTGGCCCTTCTGAAAGTTCTTCATGAACTCGGAATTCTCCGCCTGGCTGTGTACCTCCCTGGAGGCCGCCTTCACGGCCTCTGACAAATCCTGGGACATGCTGCAGAGGGAAGGGACAGAGGGTGAACAAGGGAGGGTGGCTATGGGCAGGGCCCTTGGGACGCTGAGCTCCCCAGGGCGCCGCCCGCCTGTCGGCAGGCCTGCAAGGGACTTTGGCTTCGGCGGGCTTCTCCGCAGAAGTCAGTCCAGCCTCCAAGCTCAGACACAGGCCACGTGCCCGCCACCTTAACACGCAGCCCCAGCAACACTCCTCAGTCATTACAATACTGTGGCATATGGTCCCCAAACCCACGGGAGAAATCCTGGTGCCAGTTACTCTCCATGGAGGAGAGGAGGTGGCACAGCTCAGGGAGAAGCAGCAGCGGGCCAATCTTCATATCAGCGTCAGACTTGCTTTGACTGGCTCTTGAACGCAAGACTTCGTTCATTTATCGTGTTGAAGCTTCAGATACAAATCTCACGACCCCTCATAATGTTATGCTCATCATAAAAGGGTTTGGGTTAAAAAGCCTGCAAAACTCTGCTTCACGCAAAGAAATCAGTCCCCTTCTGGGAGTATTTCTGCCACCCGTCCGTATCCACCTCTGGCAGAACTGTCATTTCTCCTTCCTCTCCCACACCCCCTCCAGAGGCACTGTCCCCTGTTCTCTCCGTGCTCATCAAATTCCCGGGAGAAGGGAAGGAGCCAGACTCGGAGGGGAACAGCACAGATCAAATCTCAGCTCTGACACCTGACAGCCTGGCGACCTTGCGCTTGTTGCCGCCCTGGACTGTGCAGCCCTCGTCTGTGAAAGGGGGGACCCAGAGCCAGGGCCACTGCTCGACAGCAGGTGAGACGTGCACACGGCCAAGAGGGGGCTCTCGTGAGAGACCGTCGCCCTGTCCCCAGGCTCCGTGGCCACAGGCATCCTACAGTAAGCAGAGCAACTCCAAACGCCCTCAAAAGTCCAACACCCCAAACACAGTTGGACACCATAGCGACACTGTCATCGGGCCGCCACCCCGTGCCAGGGCACCAGGCGTGCAAACCATCTTCCCCCCTTCTAACTACCCTACTGGCACAGGCAGGACTGGAACCAGCTCCTCCTGACTCCAAAGCCCTAGGGTCCGGCCGTTCAGCGAGGTGACCCCCGGGGCTGGGCCGGAGGGCCTGAGACCGGCCCCCCCCCCCCCGCCGGGAAAGGCCGTCCCCGCGCTTGCCTGTCCTCCGGCTGCTGCGGGTGCTCCATCCGGCGGCGGCGCTCGGCTGGCTCCGGGGCGGCTCCGACGACTCCAGACACGCAGGAGGAGGCGGGAGGGTGACTGTGCCGAGCCGGCCGCGCCGTCCATTTATCCCCGCGCCGGGTCACGTGGGCGCGGCCCCCGGCGGATCCTACTCCCCGGGCCCCACGTTGCAACACCCGCGCCGCCCGCGCGCCCCGCCCGCGCGCCCCCGGCGGTGGGGGGGGGGGGGGGGGGGTCATATGACCCTTGGAAAACAAAGCTGTTTAAAACAGGACGTTAAAAAAAACCTTTTCTGGAAATTTGAGCCGCTGTGTGATGTGGCCCCTTTCAGGGCCCCCCACGCGGGGATGGGACTTGAGCACCCAGCCCCTGCCTGCAGTCCCCTCCTCCCCTTTGCTGGGGGCTTGCTGCCTAAGTGTCACCTCCCCCACCCAACCCTCAGCTGATCCTGCCGCCTCACGGTCCCTTTAATGTACGTTTAGGGCCTGTTTCTGAGCACCCACTGACGGCTGGAGACTATACTGTTGTCACCATCCGTCCCTGCCACTATCTTGTGGCGTAGATGGCCCCCATTTTACAGACGGGGAAACTGAGGCTCAGGGAGTGAAGCGGCGTGCCCACGGTCTCACATAAGCGGGAATTCACCCTGGGGTGCGTTCAAGTCTCTGCCTGCCTCCTCCAGCCTCTCAGCACTTGGTGCACAGCTTGACCGAGACACTTGTCATACCAACCGCCTCCCCGCCTGCCTGCCAGGGCGCCCTTCCAGGGCTGTCACATCTGGCTCACCTCTCGTCCCCAGCGCCCGCTCCAGGCCTGGAACAGAGCCGCCCCTCGCTGATCAACTACTGAATTAAACCCCGGGGTGAGGGGAGCAGGTCACTGGGTGAGCCCAGATGACAACACAAATGGACTGGCTGGTTCCTGAAGTCCCCTCCCAGTGCCACAGTCCTGGGTTCCAAATTTACAAAGAAGAGGTGACTTTGGCTCAGTGCAAGGGTGCCATTTGGAAATGGAGGCGGCAAGTGCCCCACTTCTGAAGGACGGCAGTACCGGCTTGAGGACCGCCTGTCCAGCATAGATTCCCCAGCTTCCTCTTCCAGGTTCACTTCCCTGACTTTCAGTCCCCAAGTCAATCCAGCGACCTGGGCGTTGCTGAGCCTTCTGGTTAGAGGGCCTATGGCGGGAGGGCAGCCCTCTGCATAAACTGTACCGCCAGCTCCTGCTTCTGTGAACGATGGTAACCATACTGACAGGGACGTTCACCGAGCACCCGCTGTGCGCCAGACACTATTCTAAGCACTTACATGTATGAACTCATTTAATCCTCATAGTGACCTCACAGGTTGGTGATATTATTACCCCCATTTTACAAATGAGGAAACTGAGGCAGAGAGGTTAAGATAAGGGTTTGAACCCAGGCCGTCCACCACAAAAACTCCAAAGTGGGGAATCGTCTCCCAGAAAGTGGCAGAGGGTGAAACCAGCCAGAGGCACATGGCTGCTCCCACTGCAGCCCAGAAGGCTCCCCCGACGGCTGTCTTGGAAAGGTGGTGCCTACTGCTTTACAAGACGCACAGAGGTCAGAACTGTTGCTGCTAGGTGATTCCAAAAAGAGCTGCCAAGAACTTTCCAGAAATCAGGACCATGAGAAACCAGTGCCCTCATTAGAATGCAGACTCCAGGAGGCAGAGAACTTGTCTGCTTTGCTTTCCAAATCCCCAGAGCCTGGAACCGTGCCTGGCAGGTGGCAGTCAACACGGACTGAATGAATGAATGAATGAATAATGAATGAATACAGTCACTTGTCACTCAATGATGGGACCCGTTCTGCGAAATGCACTGTCACTCTATTCTGCCGTTGTGTGAACATCACAAAGTGCGCTTACCCAAACCTACATGGTACAGCCTGCTACACACCTAGGCTACATGGTACTGATCTTATGGCACCACCATCATATATGCGGTCTGTTGTTGACCGAAACGTCATTATGTGTCATATGACTATAGACACCACAAAATCTCTTTCTGGTAAAAACAATAACATTGTTAGGCTGCCCGAAAGGGCTGGAACCAAGCTACAGTTACAAATTGCAAACTTGGCCAACCCTTATTGAACACTTACTATGTGTAGGATCTGACAACAGCCCTGCAAGGTATCAGCATTTTCAACTCCATTTTGTCCGTGTAAACACTGAAGCACAGAGAGGTTAAGTAGTCTCCCCAAGTCACACAGCTAGTGATGACAGAGTCAGGATTGAAACCATGGCACTCTGAAGCGAGAGCCCCTGCTCCTAACCTCTCACCGAGGGGCCAGTCTGTCCTCCAGGAGTATCCCTCGTCCCAACTGGGAGCCCCAGACTTAGCTAGAACAGACCCCACACACGGACAACCCCAGGGCAGAGGAGGCCAGGTCAGAGCTGATGTGGCTGTCTTCTCTGTCCCAGTGTTGAGCTTGCCGCCGTACCCCATGCTGATTCAGCTTCCTGACTTCCTCTTCCCTGTCCTCAAGCAACGGGAGTGATCCGAGTGGCATTCTTTCTCCTCCCGTGGAGGCTGAATAATGGCCCCGCAAGGATGGCCACAGCCTCATTCCCAGAACCTGTGAATATCTTACTTCACACAGCAAAAGGGATTTGCAGATGTGGTTACCTTAAAGGTCTCATCTCGAGATGGGGAGATTATCCTGGATTATCTTTACGGGCCCTAATGTCTTCACAAAAGTCCTTGTAGGAGGGAGGTTGGATGGTTACAGATACAGAAGGCGATTGTGACAAGGGAAGCAGGACAGAGGGCGAGATTGGAAGATGCGCTGCTCCCAGCTTTGAAGGTGGAGCTAGGGGCCACGAGGCTCGGAAAGCAGGTGGCCTCCAGAAGCTGGAAAAAGCACAGAATTGGATGCTCCCCTAGAACTCCAGAAGGAACGCGGCCCTGCAGACCCATTTTAGGACTTCCGACCTCAGGAACTGCAGAGCATAAACTGTGCTGTTTGAAGCTACGGTTTGCGGTGTGGCATGACAGCAATAGGGGAGGCCTACCCGCCACTCACGGCCTGTCTTCCTCACACCTGGGGCAGAGCCTCCGCGTTGGGAGGCAGGAGAGGGATGGACAGAGAGCTCCCAGGGGCTCTCCCTCAACGCCCCTCTTCTGCCGTCTCCCAGCACAATGTCTGGTGTTCCTCCACGAAGGCTTTATTCTGTCCGCGAACCCACCACCTCTTCTCCAAGCTTTCCTTTCTGACTCAAATGCCTGCGCAGCTCGAATGGGCCCGTTCTGTATGAGTGCTGGAGTTATAAGGCTGAAGAGGGTAGAAGCACGTCTTGACAGAGCATGCGTGCTCAGGACCCTAATGGAGGAAGTCTGGGATGGGAGAAAATGATCCAGAACGGGCACTGTGGCACAGAAGACAAATGTGGATGGAATTAGAAAGAAACACTGCGGTCTGCTCCGAGCCAGGCATTCTCCCCAGCCCCATCAATTCCATCCTCACCCAGCCCGGGAGGGGGGAGTTTATCTGTGGTGGGCAGAACCATGTCCCTCCCAAGATGTCTGTGCCCCAGTACCTGGAACCTGCAAATATGTGTTACCATTGAATTAATTCCACTTTGCCGATGGAATTAAGGTTACAGACCTTAAAGCGGAGAGATCCCCTCAGATCCTCTGGGGGGGCCGAGCCTAGTCTCAGGGGCCCTTAAAAGTAGAGAGCTTGCCCTGGCTGGAGGCAAAGAGACCCGGCAGGAGAGGTCAGAGAGATGCAACCTGTGAGAGCCATTCAAGGATGGCAGTGTTAAATGAGGGGCAGGTAAGGTGGACCGCACAGGCTGGGAGGTATGGCGGAATCTTGTCTCAAGCACCAGGGAAAAGACAGGGCCAAGGTCCCAAGGTGGGACACATGCGGCGTGGACAAGCAGCAGCATGGAAGCCAGTGTGGCTGGAGCAGGCAGGGAAGGGGCGGGCGGGAGAGGAGGGCAGGGAGAGAAGGGGGACAGAGCCCGAGGGGCCTGCAGGCTGTCACAAAGGCCTTTTGGTGGGGGGGGGGGGGGGGGGGGGGGCGGGGACTCCAGGGTTTGGAGGGGAGCAGTGCCAGCATCTCCCTGGGTTCCTGTGGGGTCAGTCACTGTGGTTGCTGAGGGTGAGGCTGGACTGCAGAAGGCCAAGGGCAGAGGGCAGCCACTGGAGTAATCCAGCAGAGAGGTGATGGTGGCTTGGGCAGGACGGGGCTAGAAGTGGCCTAAAACACCCCTATTTTAAAGGCAGAGCCATCAAGAGTTTCAGAAGAATAGGAAGTGGGATATGAGAAAAAAGAAGAGTCAAGAAGAACTCCACAGTTTTCCACCCGGGAAGGTGGAGTCGCCAGTTACGCCATGGGGGCAGCTGGGCAGCGTGGCCTTGGACAAATCCATTTTAAAAGATGTATGGGACCGGGCTTTGCAAACAGTGTGCAGACTTGGAGGTAAATAGGAGTCTTCTGGCCTTTTCCAGAAGTTTCACTTCCTCAGGCCCGCTGTGAAACTGCCCTTTCACCGACCACCCAGAGGGAGGCTGAGGAAGTGGCCGGTGACTCAGCAAATTCCTCCTTCTCCTTGTCTCGGCGAGTCCCCCCTCCCAACCGTGACACAGCAGAAATGCAGCTGCAGCGGGAAACGGGGAAATCTGGACTCAGCACTCCGCAGGCACCGCCCACCCGCCCGCCTGCCAGGAAGGCAGAAGTGGTTTGGGCTGTAGGGAGGGGGCCCGGGCCGCAGCTCCCAAGGTCCTAAGGGTGAAAAACAGAGGCGAGGCCCCAGCTGAGCCCCGGGAGCAGGGCGGGTCTCTTGCCTCAGCTGGACGGTGTTCCCAGAGACTCAGGAGACCCATCTGGGTTTCCTCAGGCAGGGGGCAGCAGGTAAACAAGGTCACACAGGGGGTCCTGCCCACACCCACACCCCACACAGACCCAAGAGGGCCTGCCTTTGACCCAGCAGGGCAGGGGGCCCCAGGGTGCCGCGCAGCCTGAACGGAGCACAGACCTTCCTCAGCAAGGCAGACAGGCCCAAATCCTGAAACGCAGCATCAGACCAGCCTGCAAACACTGACGCTTTCTGGGTTGCCAGAGATCCCACAGACAAGGATGATACCTCAGCGACAGACGGGGAGAAAATGTTCGCCACACATGTAACAGGCAAAAGATGAACATTTCTGATAAAAGAGCTCCCCAAAGCAGCAAGGCAAGCAGTCACCGGGAAATGTCAGCATTTAACACAGGAGGCTTATCTTGAGCCTCCCGGGAGGGCTAGGGGCTCTCCCACAGAAGAACAGACGAGAGCCAGCCCTGATGGAACGTCTTTCCATTCCTTATCTCCTTTACCCCTCACACCCAACTATCAAGGCACACTCCCCTCTGGGCCTTTGCTCACCTGGCCCCGCCTGCCTAGCTTGCCCTCTTTCACACCTCTGTCAAGCTATTCATCTTTCAAGACTTGGCCCAGAAATGGATTATAGACCTCAATGAAAGAGCTAAACCTGTAAAACATATGGAATAAATTACGAAAGAAGATCTCAGTGACCTTGGAGTTGACCAAGATTTCTCAAATACAACCCAAAACACAAAATATAAAAGAAAAAGGTCAACCAATGGGACAATGGGACGTTATCAAAATTTAAAACTGTTGCTCTTTAAAAGACATCGTGACAAAAAATAAGAGGCAAGTCAGAGACTTGGAGGCAATATGTGCAAATATATATCCATCAAAAGACTTGTCTCTACAATATGTAAAGAACTCGTGCAATTCAATAATAAGAAGGCAAACAAGCGAATTAAAAAATGGATAAAAAGTTTGAAGGGACAATTCACCAAAGATAAACAGATGCCAACTAAGCACGTGACAAGATGTTCAACCTCACAGGTCATCAGGGGACCGCAAATGAAAACCACAGTGAGATACCACTGCACACCTATTCGCATGGTACAAATGAAAAAGACTGACTATCCGTACTGTTGGAATGCGGAGCAGAAAGAACTCTCACCTACCGCTGGTGGGAACGTAAAATGGTCCTGCAGGAGGTCAGAATACGCCACCCCCAAATATGCCACTCAGCGTGTAAGGGTTATTTGGAACTGGAGACAATTAAGAATCAGTAAATGCCAAAAAACCCCACTCTCTGTCTTCCCCCTCATTTGCCTAAAAGCAGCCTCAGACTTAGTCACCTGAGACAACTGCAGAGTCCTCAGCCCAGAGATGGCCCAGAGCCGTCAGCATAACAAGCCTTATCAAGTGAATCCTTATCTTCCATTAGTCTCCCCCATGTATTTTCCTTCCCACAGCCCGCTGCCCCTAAAAGCCTAACCCCCTTTTCCTTAGTCTTGACACTTCTCTTCAAATTTCTTTCTTCGGGGAGACGCTGTGTGAGCCCCAGTTCCAGCCACTCCTTTGAGTTGCTCATCACTGAGTTTCTCCCGTGTGTGCGTACTGCGTGTTAATAAATCTGTTTCTTTTTCTCTTGTTGATTTGTCTTCTATCAGTTTCATTTCCAGGGCTGCAGCTGGAGAACCTGGGAGGGTAGAGGAAAAAAGCTTTTTTTCTCCCTCTACAATACAATCGCTTTGGAAGACAATTTGGCAATTTCTTAAGAGGCTAAATGTACGCCTCCTGGACAACCCAGCCTACCACTCCTGGGTATTTACCTGCGAGAAATGAAAGCGTACGTCCACACTAAGACTGGTGTGGATGCGAATGTTCACAGTGGCTTTGTCTGTAATAGTCCCAAACGGGAAACAACCCACAGGCCCATCAACAGGTGAATGGATAAACAAATTGCGGTATAAACAACGCAGGGATGCTCAGCAATAAAAAGGAACGAACCATCGAGCCACACAACAACGTGAATGAATCTCACGATGATTACGCTCAGGGAGAGGAGCCAGACCAAAAAAGGAGTACTTACTGTATAATTCCATTTACAGGAAATTATATATAAAATGTGTATGGAATTATATTAAATTCTAGGAAAGGTAAGCTAAGCTAATCAGATGAGTAGTTACCTAGTTGGAGGAGGGCATTACAAAGGACCATGAGGAAAGTTTTCAGAGTGATGAATGAGTTCATGATCTCCATTGCGGAGATGGTTTCACAGTATAGCTACCTCAAAACGCATCCCTTAAGGTCTGTGCTTTAATTTTTTTTTTTTTTGAGGAAGATTAGACCTGAGCTAACATCCGCCGCCGATCCTCCTCTCTTTGCTGAGGAAGACTGGCCCTGAGCTAACATCCGTGCCCATCTTCCTCTACTTTATATGTGGGACGCCTACCACAGCATGGCTTACCAAGTGGTGCCATGTCTGCACCCAGGATCCAAACCGGCCAACTCCAGGCTGCCGAAGCGGAACGTGCAAACTTAACCACTATGCCACCGGGCGGGCCCCTTAAGATCTGTGCTTTAAACATGTCAAGGTTATTGTATGTCAATTCTATCTCAATAATGCTGTAAAGCAGTCAGCCCAGCCTTTCCTGAAGTTCTTCTCTCACCTTATGGGGCCTCCACTGGGCTCCTGGAGCCCCAGCTGTCCCTACCCAGACGGTGAGCTCCTTCTGGATGGCAAGGACCATGTGGGACTCGCCTTCCTATGCCCGGAGCCTGGCACACAGCAGGCAGTCGATACATATGTAATGAATGAGGCTTAGCAATGTGCAATCCCCACGCGTCTGGCTCTAAAGCACACTCAGGTTCTACAACGGGCAGCCGTCCAGGGTCCCTGGGCCCACAGCAGGCAGTGAAGTTTGCAGAAAGGGCAACATCTTTCTCAAACATTGTCCGGCCTCCCCTAGTGCAGGTCCTGAAGATCCTCAGCCAGACCAGGCAGCAGCCCGGTCTTCGGCAGCCCCCTCTGCTAGGACAGCCTGGCCAACCTGGAGCCTGACTGGCTCCAAGACCTGGTTCGACCTGATCCAGGCACTTCTGGCAGTGTAGACTGGTTAAAGTGATGGACTCCAAGCAGAAGGACTGCCGTCCAATCCAGGATCCATGACTTACCGCGTGTGGACCCTTGGCCCCCTCTCAGCTTTTATTTCCCCCTCTGACAAAATGAGAAGGACGGGCGTTGGCTCAAGGGGATGTGGTGAGAGCAAAATCAGTTGCGTATACGTAAGAGGCTGGCAGGGGCTGGCACAGCGGAAGCCTGCAGTGAGCCTTAGCTGTTCTGCTTGGTCAGAGAGAGGCATTCAGTTCCCCTTTGCGAATTCCACCAGAGCCGTTACCTAGCTAGAAACTTCTGGAGGGTCCTGAGTAGGGTAGGGTCCCTAACGTTGGACCAACCTTGCTCTCAATAGAGTTTTGAACCTCGGGGTCCTCATCTTTATTTTTTTTCCAAAAAGTAAACTTTGAAAGAATTTCAAATGTCCAGCAAAGTGGCAGGTACAGTACAGAGAATATCTTTCTGTAAATATCTTCATCTAGCTTCACCAGTTGTTAGTATTTTGTCACATGTGTTTCATCACTCATTCTCTCTCTCTGTCCATATATATACACACATACGTACTTTTTTGTTTAAGTAGATTTTTTTTTTCTGGCTCACTTGAGAGTAAATTACAGGCACCCTGCCCTTGACCCCCACTTCTTCAGCATGTAGGATACCCGGAGAACGGGATCTGTAACCCCAGGACAACGATAAACATCAGGAAAGTTGATTCCGATGCGAATTCATTAAGCCTATAGTCAAATGTCAACAATTGCCCCAGAACGGCTCTTTCAGAGCCCTTTCCCTCCATCCGGCTTCCAACCGGATCCTGCGCTGCTTGAAGGCGTCCTGCTGCTCTGCGCTCGAGGCCTCTGCGTTCCCTGACCTTGTCGTTATAGGAAATTACACCGGCCGTGCTGCAGCTGTCCCAGCGTGTGAGCACATCCCGACCTCCGAATAGGAACATAACGTCAACCCCCCCGGGCTCTGCGACTTAACAGCGTGAAGGCCCAGCCCAGGCCGGGTCTGCATGAGCTCCCGAACACGGGCGGCGGGAGGCGGCGGGCGCGGGAGGGCCGGCTTCGGAGGCTCGGGCCCCGCCCCGGGACTCGCGGGCTCCGGGGAGTCGCCGCCTCCCGCGCCCGGGCAGCCGGGACTTTGCCCCCAACAGATGAAACCCGAGCAGCTGGAACCGTGATTCGGCAAAAATAGAACTTGGGATCGTGACTCAGCGAAAACAGACCTCGGGACCGTGACTCAGCGAAAACAGACCTTGGGACCGTGACTCAGCAGGAAAGGCGCAGCCACGCGCTCGGGCAGATTACGCAGCGGGCGGGGCGCCCGGGAAGTGCCGCGCGGTCCTCGGGGTGGGCGGCGTGCTTGTCCTCACGTCCCGACCCCTGCCTACTCGCCTCTCTGAGCCCCGACAGCCGCCTAACCCAGCGCCCACGTGCAGGGCCCTTGGGAGGCTTAAGGGCGCCCAGGAGTGGCAGGCGCCCGCTGGCACTGTAACAAATGACCTTGAGCCAGTGACTCCGGCGCTCAGCCTCCTCGGCCGCGTGGGATCCGCTTGGCGCCCGCCCGGGGAAGGTCGTCGGAGGCTGTGCTTCAGCCCAATTCCACCAACACTCGGCGTCCACCTGGGGCCTCAGTTTCCCTGTCTTGAAACTGAGGGACAGAGATAAGCTCCCTTCACTCAATGACGTTCCATGGGTCTATTGTCCTTGACTTTTAAATACATTTTTTAAATAATGCATTTTTATCCCAGAAATGAAAGTACTGCATGGCCACTGTACATTTGAGCCCGCAGTCACACACTTGCAGGCGACCATTGTTCACATTCTAGTGTATTTCTTAGAATTAAAAAAATGATAAACTATGTCATCCTCACAAAGGAGTATGTATAGAATATGGTTATGTGTGAAGAGCAATAATAACACGAGTATAGCTTCAGAACTAGGTGTCTTTTATTTATTTATTTTATTTGAGGAAGATTGGCCCTGAGCTAACTACTGCCAATCCTCCTCTTTTTTCTGAGGAAGACTGGCCCTGAGGTAACATCCGTGCCCATCTTCCTCTACTTTATATGTGGGACGCCTACCACAGCATGGCCTGCCAAGTGGTACCATGCCCGCACCCGCGATCTGAACCAGCGAATCCTGGGCTATTGAGAGGAAATTCGCACTTGACCGCTGCGTCGACCAGACGGCCCCTACGTGTCTTTCTTTACAGTCTTTTTCTATGCAAATTCTGTATGGTTGTGATCACGTCCATTTTCTATTTTTTTTTTCTTTTACGTAACATAACTTTTTCCAGATTATCAGAGCCCCTTATGAGCATCATTTCAAAGGCTGCACAAAATGCCCAGCCCCTAGGGTTAAACGTTTGGATTTCTTTCTTTTTCTTTTTTTTCTATCTAAAGAGAAAGATAAGTATTTAAAACAAATTAAAAAATAACCTCAGGGGATTTTACACAGTAGGGGAGGGGCATAGTTCATGTCAGAGAATTGCCTTTTTTATTTTTTTTTTCAGGAAGATCAGCCCTGAGCTAACATCTGATGCCAATCCTCTTCTTTTTTTTTTTTTTTTTTTGCTGAGGCAGACTGGCCCTGAGCTCACATCCGTGCCCATCTTCCTCTACTTTATATGTGGGACGCCTACCACAGCATGGCTTGCCAAGCGGTGCCATGTCTGCTCCTCGGATCCAAACCAGTGAACCCCGGGCCGCCGAAGCAGAATGTATGCACTTAACCGCTGTGCCACTGGGCCGGCCCAACCTTTTTTATTTTCGAAGATACTTTTCCTGCCTCCCACCCACCCACAAAGGGCTGGAAGGAAAAGTGAAGCAAAAGAAAGAGGGGTGAGGAAGGAGGGGCTTCGGAGCCCAGGGGCTTTCTGCAGATCCATGGAAGTCAGACGGACTGCATCCTGCTGGGAAGCTGGGGCCCAGAATGAGAAAGCCGTCGGGAAGAAATTCCCAGCGGTGAGTGGCCGCTGGGCGTGTGGATCGAGGCGGCCACTGTTAAGCTTTAGGGAGCTGCCGGTGCCGTGTGTGCTGCCGTTCCTCCACCACGCCAGATCCTTGGTCAGAACCTGCCGTTCCCAAAAGGCTCTTGGGCGGGGGTCTTCGCCAGAATGAACAGGCTGCCCGCCGGAGAAGAGAGGGAGGGAGGAGGTTGCTGAAGCGGGAGCCGCGGGACTGGGAGCTCCTCCTCCCAGAGGTGCCCTGGGGGCAGGGCTGGGGGCTGGAGCCCTTGCCTTTGAAAATGAAAAGACATGGTGTTCCCACATAATTGGAGACCTGGGGTCACCGGGGAGGTGCACCCTGGGTTACACACCCTTGTAAATAACAACAAAAGAAACCCTTTGAAGCAAAAAGGATTTCCTGCATTTTCGATTGTGAGTTTAGGTAGAAACCCAAAAGCAAAAGTACTGGGTCAAAGGGTAGAGATATTTTTAAGGCTTCTGGAGTCTTTTACCTAATTTTAGGTAAAAGTAAATGATTCGTTTTTATTGCTTTTTAAAACTCTGAATATTTCTCGCATTTCTATGGTAAATGTGACTTTTGTCATTTGGGCAGGGGGAGAGGGGTTGGTTTTAGTTTGTCTGGGTGACAGCCAGGAGGGAGGAGTACCTCAGTGTCCTGCAAGGCTGGGAGTGACGGCAGTGCGGGGGGTCAGAGCCTGCCCCCTAAGGAAGGAACAGATGACACTGGGGCTCCAGGAAGAGGCCTGTTACGCTGCACCCAGAGGAGGGAAGGGCCGTATCACAGGTCACTCTGCACGACTTTGCCCCTGAGCAGCTGGGGGGGTGTGTGGGTGTGTTGTGTGGGAGGATGGAGTAGGGGGTGGGGAGGTGGCCAGCCGTGGACAGGAAGGGTGGGGGTGGTGGTGAAGGTGAGTGGGGAGCTCCCCGTCCCTCCCTGTCCTGGCAGATGCCCACGGCAGCCCCCTCCTGCCCGAGCTCAGCCTCGGGCTCTTCGAGAAGCAGAACCAGAATTGTCTGAAAAGGGCTTTCTGTGACCCTGTGGAGTTTGGAGTGAAGCTCAAGGCAGCCTTAGTGGCTGTTATGGGCAGAATTGTGTCCCCCCAGCAACTTCGTATGTTGAGGTCCTGACCCTCAGCCCCTCAGAATGTGACTGTTGACAAATAAAAATGGCAAGTAATAGGATATATTGGAGAATATGAGGAAGCCATTTGGTGTAAACCTAATTCGGCCTGACCTTGTCTTTCCAAAAGGGCCTGACCGTGGCCGTGGAGCGTGCATTGTATATCTGCTTTAGACATTCCCTATGGCAAGAGCAAAGGCCCTTGAGATAAAGGTGCAACTTCCCTCCCCCTCCCAACGTTGGCATTCCCCTAAGGATTAAGCATCTTTCCTTAGGCTAGGAACTGATTGCTGCGCTCACCTGTGACCACCCAGCTCAAGACAATAGGCTTGCCTCCTGCTACGCCCTCCAAGAGAGCAGACCCACTACCTGCTGTGTCCATCAAGCGCTGTGCCGACAGGGCAATCTTGTGACTATTGTGGGAGGGACATTTCAATCATATGGGAAACGTCCTGTATGGGGGTATATAACCACTCTGTATACCTGACTTCCTTGGTGCCCTTTCTTCCTTTGGGAAGAAGGGCCCCGGGCCATGGTTCCTCAGATTTCAGCTCAGAATAAACTCACCCAAATTTCCATTTATAGATTGGTTATGGATTATTTTCGACACTGTGTTAGGAGATGAAGTTAAAAAGAGGCCATTAGGATGGGCCCCCATCTAATCTAAGCTGATTGGTGTCGTTCAAGGGAGAGGAGAGATGGGGGAGGGTGTGGGGGGGGGGGGGTACATGCACAGAGGAAAGACACGTCAGGACGCGACGAGAAACCTGCAAGCCAAGGAGAAGAAGAAACCAGAACCTGCTGCCACTCGGACTTCCAGCCTTCAGAACCGGGAGAAGATAAAGCTCGATGGTTTAAGCCCCAGTGTGGGGCTGGCTTACGGCGTTCCTAGCAAAGGAGTGCGGGGTCCTAGACTCTCAGACGGGGACTCAGACACAGCTGGCTCATCCAGCTCCGTCTCCTCGCCTCTCCTTTCTCCCTCCCTTTTTACTTTGAAAGCATTTCAGACCTTCCAGAAAGCTGAGAGGACCGGCCCGGTGAATGCTGTGGCTGCTTCCCTTAGGTCCCACCTTGCTGACGGTTGCTGCTTTTGTTTCTCTCCTTTTCTCTTCTGTTTTTCCAGAACCGTTGAGAGTAAGTTGCAGACACCATGACACTTCACATGGCCGTAAGAGCAAGGCCACAGTCCCATTATCCTTGTCACTCTGAAGAAAGGGGACGCTGACCCGTAATGTCCGTGACTGTCGGTCCACACACGTCTCCCCAGTGACCCCCCGACCCGGTCCCGTAGAGGACCGCCCACATCCACATCCAGTCAGGGCTCGGCCTGCCTTCTACTTGTCACCTCTTTAGTGTCTTTTGTGATGTTGACTCTTGAAGAATTGTTTGGAAGAGACCCATCGGTTGCCTTGAAAATGTCCCATGTTCTAGATCAATCTTTTTTTCATAATTAGATTCTGGCTAAGCATTTTTTTTTTTAAGATTTTATTTTTCCTTTTTCTCCCCAAAGCCCCCCAGTACATAGTTGTATATTTTAGTTGTGGGTCCTTCTAGTTGTGGCACATGGGATGCCGCCCCAGCATGGCCTGGTGAGCAATGCCGTGTCCGTGCCGAGGATCTGAACCTGCAAAACCCTGGGCCACTGAAGCGGAGTGCGCGAACTTAACCACTTGGCCACAGGGCCAGCCCCGAAACCTTTTTTGCAAGAATACTATATGGTCACGTTGCATCTGCTCATCAGGGAGAGAAAGAAATTGAGACCCAGTGAGTTGGTGGGCAGAGTTTAGGTGCATTTCAGTACCAGATTTTTTATTTGTCTTTATCAGGCCCATGACTGATAACATAGGACAGGAAAAGCGCCCTTGCGTCGAGTGGGAAACAGGATCTGTTCACAGAAACGATGCTGATCTTCCTTATAAAGGCTGGCGGTTAAACACATCCAGACCTGGGGGCCGCCCGGTGGCTCAGCGGTTAAGTGCGCACCTTCTGCTTCTCGGTGGCCTGGGGTTCGCTGGTTCAGATCCCAGCTGTGGACATGGCACCGCCTGGCAAAAGCCATGCTGTGGCAGGCATCCCACGTATAAAGTAGAGGAAGATGGGCATGGATGTGAGCTCAGGGCCAGTCTTCCTCAGCAAAAAGAGGAGGACTGGCAGCAGTTAGCTCAGGGCTAATCTTCCTCAATAAAAAAAAAACACATCCAGACCTGGCTTTGAACCCCCTGGCACCTGGCCAAGTCTTTTAATGTCTCTGGGCCTCAGTTTTCTTATCTATAAAATGGGAACCATAATATTCCTACCCCCTAGGCTTGTGTGAAATGAAATTAGCCCTGTCAGATATTTAGCACTGTGCCTGGCCCATTGTAATTGCTCAGTAAAAAGTAATCACTGTTGTGGATGTCTTTTATAATTAGGGTTATTGACAAATGAAAGTGCCCTGGCCCTGCCACCTGCCCCCTTCCCGGCTCCCTGTTGTGCGTAAGCAGGAGTGTGGGAGAGGTAGGGAGGAGCTTGAACCTGAGCCAGCCCCGCACAGGAGGCAAGACGTGGTCTGAAGCCTGAGCATCACAGGATTGTCCTCGGGGCGCATGAGTCGGGGACACGGGGCCGCCCCGTTCCAGGGGCGCAGTCCACACTGTGGATCACGTGAATGGCGTCTGGGAAGGTTGCTGCTCTCCACGTGGAACATGGACCTTCCCTGGGCGCCCCTGGGTGCGGCTGTTCTCCGTGCCTCCTGGGGAATGATGTGATGGCGCGTCCTGACCCCCCTGGCCGAGGGGAGGCTGTGGGATTAGTCGTGGCCGGCGACTTCAGGGTGGGAGGGATTCGTGTCACATTTCCGGCCTGAGCGTTCCATGGCCAGCGTGAGACCCTCCAAAGCACTTTTCCTCTGGTGTGGGAGGGGCAGTGTTCGCGATGCTGGCTTCTCCAACAGCCTGGGTCCCTAAGCGCTGTCCCCTGCCAGCCCTCTGTGGACACAGGAGGAAACAGCCCTTTTCCGGGTCTGTAAAGCACAGCATGGAGACCTTCGTTAACAGGACTGAGTCATGTATTTGATAGTTGCTCAGAGAGTAGACCTTAAAAGTTCTCCTCGGAGCTGGCCCGGTGGCTCAGCGGTTAAGTTCCCATGTTCCGCTTCAGCGGCCCGGGGTTCACCAGTTCGGATCCTAGGTGAAGACGTACGCACCACTTGGCAGGCCGTGCTGTGGTAGGCGTCCCACATATAAAGTAGAGGAAGATGGGCACGGATGTTAGCTCAGGGCCAGTCTTCCTCAGCAAAGAGAGGAGGATCGGCGGCGGATGTTAGCTCAGGGCTGATCTTCCTCAAAAAAAAAAAAAAAAAGAAAAAAGTAGTCAAAGCCACACAGCTTGTAAGTTGTGAAACCCAGAGGCAGTGAATTTTGTTTTTATTGTCTTAAAATTTTCATAACGTAAAATTTAGCATTTTAACCATTTTTAGTGATACCGTTCAGCAGCATTAAGTACATTCACATTGTTGTGCAACCATCATCACCATCCATTTTCTCCAGAACTTTTGCATCTTCCCAGACTGAAACTCTGTACTCATTAAACAATATGCCAATTACATTTATACGGTTTAATGGATGGGTCAGTGTTGGGGTGCTGGCCAGGTGAAATGGGCTCCCATTGGAGGTGGTGAGTGGCCCATCACTGGAGGTATGCAAGCAAAGATGGAGTGCAAGACACTGGGATTAGCTGGGTGGCACCACTAGTCTATGACTCTGTACTAGTCTTTCCCACCTCTGTCAGAGGGCGAGACAAAAAGCCTTACCTGTGCTGCCCAAGGGGAGGGTTCTGCTGTGTGAGGTTTTTGTGTATCCCAGGCGAAGTGATTTGTCCTCCAGTTTACCCGTATTAAAAACAAGCTGATAATGAGGCTTCCTTATGCCTCACACAGCCCGGGGCTCGTCAGGCTGGTCTGGGTCCAGCCCCAGGACAGGGTGAGGTCATTCATGCTCCTGCCTGCGCCATCACCTTCCAGAAATGTCTGGCGGCCTGCCTCCCCCTCCACAAGGGGGCGGGTTGGAGGGTGTACAGTGTATGGTAATACGGCGACAGTGTTGCTTGTGCGCTCGTCACTCCTGCGCCCCCTCAGTGACAGACCCCCACTTTGTTTGGGATTCAAATGGAAACGTACACAGAGAAGGTGGGCCCAGTGCCCGGGCATGAATCATGAGGGTCTAGGGCGTGGACTCCAAGCCATCTTGTGGTTATGCCATTCCTCTGTGCCAGCGTAATCGCGGAGGTGAATTCCGAGATGGATGAACGACCTGGTCAGCAGCTCAGGAGTGACTGGTCTGAGCTGAGTCCTGAAGGGTGAGTGAGTTAATTGGGGGTTGGGAAGGTGGAGCAGTTCTAGAGGGAACGGCATGTACAAAGGCCCCGTGGTCAGGGTGTGAAACTTTGGAGGTGTGAGAGACAGACAGCCTGTGTGCCCAGAGTGCAGAGACTCTGGAGAGAGTGGCAGGGCCCCGACCCCAGGGGCCTTGGAGGCCAGGCCAGCAGTGGGTCTTTAACCTGAGTGCAAGTGAAGGGTTTGAGGTGTGTGTTGGGGTTTGCGGGTGGGGTGTTGTAAGACACGGGCAGGGTAGCCTTTTGAAACTCCTTCTGGCCGCGGGTGAGGAAGGCGTTGGGGGCAGGGCAGAGCTCATGCTCCACCTCCAGTAAAGGCCCAAAGGCCTCCAGCAGTTTTCAGACACCCGGACGCCGGTGTTCTTGCCTTCCTCGTCCTGCCGCCCGGCTTCTTCCTGTGTGATTTCTGCCCGGGACTGTGCTGACTCAGACATGCACGTCCCCCCTTCTCCATTTCCACAAAACCCGACTCCTGACAAACACTTGAGCAGGGCATTTCCTAAAGATCTTGGGGCCCCAGAGAGGGGTGATGCTTTCATGTGGCGTCTTAGAGGTGTGTCTTCCAAAGCTTGGGGGACACCCTGTTCCCTCCCCTCCCCCAAGCCCAGTCACTCTTCTCTCCCTCTTCCTCCCCCTGCCCCTCCCCCCTCCCACTTCCCTCCTCCAGGTGCCTCAGGAACTGTGGTCTTCAGCCCCCCTCCCAAGCTCACAGATCCAAAGGCACAATTCACGAACCCGAAGTGACGTCCGTTCCTTTCCTCCACCCTGCCCAGCCTGCCATGGGTGGCCGTTGTGACACCTTGGTAGGTTTTGCTAACTTTCTTGTCCCTTTCGAGCCTGTGACAGTCCAGTCTGAGAGTCAAATCTCACATCTGGTTTGACATTCACCGGCCCCTGCGCACAACAGGGCTTCACTGGAGGGACCTGGAGGGGGCAGGGGGGCCTGCCCCTTCATCCCCCTTCCCTCTGTCCTGCAGGCCCCTTTTTTCTCTGGTGGGCTCTGCTGGGGAGGAGGAGACAGAAAGGGCCTTGTATCTTGTCAGCTAGTGCTGCTGTGGTCTTTGTGGTGTGACATCCCTGCTTCTGTGGCCCTCACTGGTGGCCCTGGATGTCCTCCGTGTGGCAGGCGTCTCTGCAGGCTGTGGATGGACGGGTGATAGGAGAAAGGATGGCGGTATTGGCATATGTGTTGGATGAACGGATGGGAGGGTGGTGGACGGACCACGG